>NW_014557714.1:1438895-1498496 GCF_001313825.1 Dinoponera quadriceps | reverse complement strand
TATATATATATATATATATACATAAAATATGTATTCAATATCATGTGAAGTATATACATATGTGAATCATTATTGTTTATACATAGTATATACCATTATGTGTATTCAATTCATGTATATGAAATATATGTGCAATGCATATACAGGATATTATTTGCATATCATGGAGCATATATATATGTACAGGAAATATCCAATATTATATGTATTTAGTATTATAATTACAAATACTAAATATTTTTTCTGTGAAAAATACTTGGTCCGTGATAATATGGTTAGAAAGATAATAATTAATACATCACGAAGAAATTCGACAAATCTGTGCTAAATGTTTATAAACTTGATCTATATTATACAGCTTTAATACATAGTAAGAAAATATCAATCAAACTTATGTAATATTTAAAAATTCGTAAACAACTAATCATTTTTTGTACTTTGACGTATAATACTTTTGATTTAGATCGTACTGATAGAAAATAATAAAATTATAATTAGTTTTGGCGTCAAACATATTTTATAGTAACAACATGCATTAAGGTGATTATCACTAACATTGTAGTAGCACTTACAAGAAAAATACTTCTGCTGACTATTTTTGTAGTTAAAAGGTATGTTTAGCATCGGAATTAATTATAATTTTCTATCAGAGTTTGCCTATGTCAGACGCATGTTTATAAATATATCATGTACATATGTCAGTAGATGCACGCACGAATGCATGCTACAAGGGAAATGACGTCGGATTTTTCTGTAGATTTCGCATTTTTATTTATTGAATATAGATCTTTAACGTTACTTAACCATTCTATATTTAAAAGGATGCTTAAGTAAGAGGCACAAAGGTAAATCTAGCGCGTACAATGTTTGTCAAATCTTTATAGGTAAGCTGTCATATACTTCAACCGTTCTTAGAAATTTTATATTTTACATGTCAGTTTCTGGAAAACTAATTCTTCATAATTTTTTAATAATATTTCCACAAGTTTCTTTTATCATCTTTCTGTTTCTCATCGAAACCACGAGAATAATTTGATCGCTAAAAAACGTGATATCAAAAATCGTTTTCATAACTGTGACAAATGTAAATAGCGCAAACTTTGACTTAAAATATCTTAGCTTCGGTACGTTCAATCTTTTTTTAGTTTTACATGCGCGTAGACCATGTTGCAATTAATACGCCGTTAAAATTCGGAAAAATTCTTACGAAAATTAATTTACAGTACAATTACCTTAATTGCTCACGCGAGTGAGTTTGACACCATAGGCGTCAAATTAAGCAGCAAAAGAGCGTTAAATGCGGGGAGTGCGTTGAGAGTGAAGCTCGCGAATGTATTTCGGAGTGAAATGTCCGCACGTGCGCTACAGAACAATCCCGTCGCGCAAGCATCGCTAAGCTATCGCATGCGATTATTGCACGCCGTTTTCGATTATTTCGCGCGCGCCTGTCGCGCTTTCGACTGTTTCACGTCCGACTCGCACGATCGGCACGATCGGTCTCTTTAATTCGCGATTTTTCACACGCGTTGCGAGCTCGCGTGCGTTAAAACGACATTACCAGCCGTCACGAGTACGTTCGATGAAATTATCGTTAACCTCGATACAGGTATACGTATGTCCATTGTTTGTTTTTCAAATGAGACTTCTCGGGAAGCGAGAAGTGCAATCGTTTATCGACGAGTACAATCTTCCAGGAAAGGACGGGCCGATATTTTCCTCCTTTCTCCCCCGATTTTGCCGGCGGTACCGCGGTCTTAAGTTCACGAATTCTCGTGCGCGGAATCATTGTGCATTTTTTCGACGAGACACTCGTTAGATCGTTATAATATTACGATTACGGCTGCATCGGGCTTATTAGAATGCTACAGTCAATTTGATCGCAATATTTATTTATTTAATTTTTACGCGTCACGCATTTTCTTGGTATCTGACATATTAGGATCGTTTTCATTCTCTCTCTTATTTAAATTCAGTTTTAAAGTGCCAATAAAAAATGTATGAAAAATTATGAATACGTTTTTAGAATGGAATGTGAAGAACGTACAAATATCTAACTTTTTTGAAAATTAATTTAAATTATTAATACGTTCTGGGGCCATTCAATAATTATGTCACACCAAAAGGGGGGAAGGTCTATTAGTTTGCGTGACTATCTCTGATGATAAGGAAGGGAGGAGTAAAAACCATGGAATGTCACATTAAATGGTATAACTTGTAAATATGGATGCGTGTGGTTATCTATTTTGTTTGCATTCGTGACATATTTACTTACATTTGGTGAGAATGTTGAATGTTTAAGTTTTGACATAGTTTTGTATTAACAACCGAAATATTAATTTTTACATATTTATTTTTTTAAAACATAATTTTTACCGATCAAAATTATGAAATAAAATAATTAATTTGATATTATGTCTAAGATTTATTTATATTAAAAAAAAAAATAGCAGTGTGGAGTCTAATAATTATTATCTATAATATGGTCATAAACTATTTTTTTCTTATTCTATATATCAGAGGAGGGTGGGGGGAAGGAGGTAATTATTAAGACATGTTGCATAATATCGGAAGGAGGCAAATACTTTGTGACGAAATATGACGAAGAAAGGGGAAAGAATAGATTAAAAATATTCAAATTTCGCGTGACGTAAATGGTCTCTCTAGAATTTCCTTGTAGATCTGAATTAAAAAAAAACAATATTATACATTCCAATACGTCCAAAAATATAATTATTTGAATATAATTATTTAAATTATATAATTATTTGAATATATGAAAATATATTATTTTTTATAAGGTAGCAGTAGTTTTTCGGAAAAATACAGTTACGTATATATTCCATTTATATCGATATGTATATTAACGGCACACGGAAGGCCGTTGTTCGAGATATTCGAAACATTCCTACTAGTCTGGATACTTTCGTTAGATATAAAGTTGAACAATCAGCTTGAAAAAAAGGTTTTTCGCATTTTAACGGAAATAATATAGCCATAAGTAAACAAATAAATAAGTTAAAATTTAAATAGGATTTTTCTTATATATTATATATAATGTGAAAATATTCCAAAATATAAAAAAAAGTCATCCACTTCTATTTTGTACTTTGACACCTTAATATAGCACGGTAGATCAGAAATGACTCTAGCAATTATGCTTATTTCTCATATGACGAAAGCTAGACTAAAGCAATTATACTTTTTTCTGATATGACGAACGATTGAAATGGCTTAACAGTATTTAAATAATTCTAATATTCTAATATTTTCTCTAACTATAACTTCTTTTAACGTAGGTAAATAAAAATCCTAATACCACTAGCTTATGAGAAATTCAAATTTAAAAATAGATCCGGATTTCGAAAATGACCTCAATGTGACAAGTCACAGTTAAATTAACTTGCAGTTACCTGCACTTTAGCAATTAATCGTTTCGGTCTCTTGCTAGCCCACTTCAGTAACTAATAAAACAAAGTTAAAAAGCATTATAGTCCTTCATCCATAATTGCACGCATAACTCCAGTACTATTTTTAAGAGTTAAAGAATTGAACTCGTTCTTACTGTTACTATTATCTCATTGCGACCATACAACGGAGTGCAATCGATAATTGAACGATGGCTGGACGCTGAGAAGGTTGGAGGGATGCTGAGGAAGCTGAACCTAGGACGGATGCGGTTTGGGATATAGCGACAGGTTACGTCGAGGAATCGCAGGCTGGATTTCGACGCGCAATGGTGAGCGAGATGGTACAAAGTCAACGTTATCAGAGTAGTGCATAGATCGACGTAAATCGCGTTGATTCTTGACAAAGCAAGCAAACCACCGCCTTTGTTACACTGCACTGAGAGAAATCCCACTGACACTGTAATCATTTTCGGCAACTCAACTGTATTTTCTGGTTTCCAATTCAATTAATAGTGGTAACAATATGCATGTAAGATTATTATCTTAGACACTATGATAACGCTTACTAGAAAAACGGTTCTCCGGATTATAATTCTCTCAATTATGCGATTACGATTACGAAGTATAGTTACCAAAAATTTTTTTCTAATGCGAGATTTATTAGTTTAATTTCGAATAGAAATATTTACTCTACAGTTCGAAATGAAAAGTCTTTTCTTTATATGAGTCCAAAATCATTTGAAGAGATACACGACTGTCACTCTACCCTTCAAGTGAAATTTTACTCCATGAAATTCAGAAAATGCACTGTACGTGTCTATAATAAAGCTCAACGCTTCGCACGAATGTTGATACGCATCGCAAGTATTTTCTTTCTCCTCCTTTCAGATCGCCACATCAGAATTCCAAATACTTTCGGACGATATCACGTAAAAACGAATTTTTAATTCAATCGTTGCGTATTGAGAGAAATCCTATTAAAATTATAGTCATTCTCGGCTATTTAATTGTACCTTTTTCTGATTTTAACCCAACAAATATATGTATAGTAGTAGTAAAATGTTTGTCAAATTATTATTACTGACATTATAACAATACTTAAAAGAAAAATGATTCTCCCAATCACATTTCTCTCTGATTTATACAATTATAGTTAGAAACACTAATAGTTAGAAAAACACGTTTTCTTAGTGTGTAAACATCCAGCTAATACTTTCGGATATTTTAACGTGCGAACGATACGCGAAAAAAGAAAATTATCATATCTCTGATTAACGGAGCCAGCGAATGCGGATGATCCGGATGATCCGGATCTTAATATTAAAGTAATTTTAATTTGCGCGCGCGAATTAAGTTATCGTGCGCGCGTGAATTAAAACTGCACGATTTTCATATCGTATTTATATTTGCAAAAAAAAAAAGAGAAGACGCGAGAACAGTGAGACATACTGTGAAAACCGCGCAACGCTGAAAAAGAAATTAAAAATAAAGGGATACGACGAGTAATACTGTAATACTATTCACGCCGTGTCTCTCGTGTACTAACAGCTGCGGAACGACGAGACTTTTCGCGACGTTTAACTTGGCTTCTGTAAGTGACTCATGGTACACCACGGCGAAAGTTGCGGATGTCTCACGCGCGAGATACTTTTATTTATAAATAAAAGTATTATATAATGTATTATTGTGCGCGACGACGCTCGTCCAAATTATTGATTGTACATTCAAGTTGTCGCAGATATTCTCTAATTTGATCTGTTTCTAAAGTAAAAGTTCGCTAGATCAGTTCTAAACACGATGCGATCTTGTTTCAGAATGTATATCGAGTTTTATACTTCGGTAATTTTTTCCGAGAGGTTTGTTATTTCACTCGACTGTTTACTATCGAGGTTTTCAGCGAATCCGTATAACCCGTATAAACCCGCGCGCGCCGTGTGTTTTGAAATAGATTACAACACGAAAAACGGTCCAACGACGAGAGAAAACGACTTGAAGCGAATTAAATGAATACAACTTTAGAGTTATATATGACGAACCGATTACTCTAGTTCTTTGGGCAGAAATTTTCGTACTCTTTTAATCTCTAGTTTGTGCGAAATAAATTCAAAATTGAATTCGCACTGAAAGAAAAAAATGGCTGCTGTTATTAAAATTACAGTTACTTTCGGCGCCAACTATCTTTTTAACAAAAAATAGCAGTAATAATGTACATATAACGTTATCATCACTATAGCAACACTTATTACAACAATGTTTTTCTTGATTATAATTCTTTCACTGTGCGATTGTAGTCATAAATGCCGAACATTTTTTTCTTTGCGCAATAAGGCAATCGTAAAGTTGACCTTTAACGTGTTATCAGTCGCTTTTATCGTCTAATTTGTCTAACCTTCCATCAGAGGTGGAATTACTCGTATTTTGCAGGTCAATTTGTTGGTGGTTGAAAGAATATCTATATCATACGTAATGCGACTATGTTTCAGTTTCGATAATCTTTTACTGTTGAATAAGCTTTGTAATTGGAATTCCTACGTTAGATTGTTGATACGGCGCGAATTTTATTCAGTTTGTCTCGATTGCAATTTGTATATCAAAATTCGCACAACTCTAGACTCTAAGACTCTAAGACTCAATTATTTTCACTCGATTTTTTTCCCAGTGTATGCAATTTGCTTTATGCGACCGATTTACAATTTTTTCACTTTCTAATCCATTTTTTACGAGCTTCGCGCAAAGAATTTTCCAAATTATAAAAAAATATACTTTACTTAAATTAATTCAAAGTGATAGAAAATATGCTGCGTGATCAAATGTGATGATTATAAGAGGAAGGAAAAATAGAGTTACATTGCACGTGTGCACATGTGAGACTTACGCAGGGTGTAACTTAATACGTGGGAAGCATCTCAGAGGTGGATTTGGAACTTAAGAGAGTAATAGAATAAGTCCCTGCAAACATATATCCGAGTTAATCTTGTTCCCAAATTAGAGCGAATCTGGTTTCGATGATTCTTTCTGAAAGTCAAGGTGCTGCAAGTCATTTCATTCGATTCATTCGATTATTTACCATCGAAGTTGTCCGTATATCAGAATAGTAACGTTTGAACGTGTTGAAAAAATAAAAAAGCGATAATCAGAGATTATTTACAAGCTTGTTTCGAGATGCAAGGTAGTCATTAAGTGCACCTTCCGCGAAGGTAAGCAGAAACGAATCGTTAGGAAGTGAAATTCGCAATAACTCGGTACACCGAGAAAAAAATGTTTTGTATTCGCAACTATAATCGCACAATTGAAAGAATTACAGTCATGAGTATTATTTTTCTAGTAGATTACTATACACTGCAAATCTAATTGGTGCAAGCTTTTACGAGTAACAATAACACATTTAAATTTGCAGTGAAGTTTCAGTGGCAATAACCTTACATGCAAATTGCTACTATTACTTTTACGATTGAAACCAGAAGAAGATAAGTTGAGACCGAAAACGACTATAACTTGAGTCGGATGGAGGATGTCTCTCAGTTGTAGAAATTTAGCCGCTTTTATGCACTGAGTCAGTCCTCGAAGTGTGTTTCTCACATATCAAGTTACACCTTGTACAGTACCGGCAAAAATATCCGGCGGTAAGATGTCGAATGTTTAAACGAAGAATTTCAGCGGAGAAACGCTTCCCAAGAGGAATGTCGAATACGTGCCGACGAAAGTACCGATCAAGTATGTACAGTTCCCCATTGTTATTAGCGAATAACATTTCGGACTCGGCAGATATGACGCGTAAGCGGGTTCTCAGGTTCCCCTTATTATACGAGGTGCGATTACACACACGTTTATCATTATACCGGCACGTGCAGCCGCTCACGGCCCGCGTATTATTGACATTTTGTGTTACACGATACAACACAGAGGGTTCCACCAATCTGGCTCTACCATCTAATCTAGATTTCCCAGAGTCGGTACGAAGTCAGAGGCCAAGTAGTCGAGTCATAAAAAGAGCGGCGCGAGCGACCCGGAAAGGGAAGATCGCGCTTAAACCTTTTAGCTGGATGCACGCCTACTTTGCCTCTGATTAATTTCACGCGAATGCATGAGTAACAATCCAGCCTTACTGCTTGTCAGTCAACCGCACACGTACACCAGCGCATGCTTATATACGCATAGAGAAAGAGGGTGGGTAGGAGGGAGAGAGGGAGAGAGAGAGAGAGAGAGAGACGCACAGCGGTGGTAGCTTGAGTACATACGCGGAACACCGTGGAAGATTATACTCGCGCGTGATCTCAACACACTGAGAACAAACGGATCCCGCGAGTAAACAGCGAGCGACGTTCGTCGTGGATTAGATTCGATCGCAAAAATGTACTCTTTAGCGTACGTACACTGCAAATCTAAGCGTGCAGTAAGTACACACATTTGTATGTGTAAAATTACATATTCACGAGTTGATTCCCCGTATAAAAATTACACACACATTTCATCGTGTAGAAAAAATTAATTCACTCGTTTAAACTTGTGTAAGTTATTAATATATTTCGCCGCGTGAAATACGATATATAAAGTGTGTAAAAATAAAGGAACATGTACTTTTAATTAATGTAAATGTGTAAAAAATATGCACATGAAACACGTTGAGGTCTTCTTACACGAGCTTTACATGTAATTATGAGGAAATGTGTATTAGTTCGGAAAAGATATTCTTCTTTTCGATAAAATGTTTAGTAAATAACAAATTCAGTAATATTTAACTTTTAGTGTTTCCTGTAATTTAAGAAGCACAACAATTTCTAGATAATAATTACACAAATAATGTAAACTTGCAATATGATAAATTTATATTTAAAAGTATATGTTTGAAAAAGAGATATGTTCCATCCATAAAATTCAATACGTTTGTGGTTAATTAATGGCACATATTTTTGATTAAAAGATAAAAAATAATGAAATTTTAAATTCTTATATGTAAATTAAATTTTTTATACGTATTAATTAATATGTAAACGTGTAAATAATACACATTTAACTATATAAAATAAGAGAAATGGCACGTGTAGCAAAATAACACGCACAAAAATGCGCGTGAAAAGTGGCTTCACGATTTTACACATGTACACTGAAAAATCCATTTAGTTGATTCAAGTAAAATTCCTGTTTGGATATGGACAAACAATTGTTTTAATCGTGAGAATCAAAGTTTTGGTTTGCTAAGCCAAAGGTTTGATTCTCCGGAACGAAAATGAAAAAGATTTAGTTCATAAAAATTCGGTTCTCATAACCACTATATTTGTTTGCATATATCCAAACAAAAATTTGATTTGAATCAACTAAATAGATTTCTCAGTGTGTGTAAAAATATACACTTGGATTTGCAATGTATCCACGTACGTGAACGTAAACGTCGGCGTTTTCTTTCGAAATGGCTACGTCCCTATTGCTTCACGTGCGATGAAACGCGATGAACGAACAGAAAATAAGACGGAAGAAACGGAACTGAGAGGAGGAGAAGAAGAAGAAGAGGAAGAAAAAGAAGAAAAGGGAAAAGGAGAAGAAGAGATAGAGGAAGAAGGCACGTGCGACGACGCAAATATATACTCGCGGCTCGTTCGGAGTCGAACGCGCGCCTATTTCACCGTTGATTAATTTCGCGCGAAAGTGCGCGAGTAACAGGGCGTTACAACCCGTTCGACAAGCCGACGCGGCCGTCGTGCGTCGGTCCGGCTCTGTGTGTATATATCGGGATAACTTATCTTCGGTTCTTCGCCTCCTCACCGGCAATATCTTCCCTCCTCTTCCTCTTCCTTCTATCATCACGTCTCGTCCGTTACGAATGTGCACGTATTAACGTAAAAGCTCGCCTCCGCTCTTGGCAATGATTCTATTTTCTCTCCCTTCTCTCTTTCTCTCCTCCTGTCTCTCCTTCTCTCTCTTTCTCTCTTTTTCTCTCTTTCTATTTCCTATCGTATATTTATCTTAAAAAGAAAGAGAGAGAGAGAGAGAGAGAGAGGGAGACAGAATGCGGGAGAAGGAGATATGCTGCAATTATTACAGCCGTATCTGTGCGTCTTTGACTATGTACGTGGCTTGAGATGTGCGTCTCTTTTTCTAGGAAAAGAAGCTAACTTTTTTTTTAAATAAAGAAGCTCGCGTGTAAGAAAAATTGCGGTCAGCCGGTCGGTCGTGCTGACGTCTTCGACGTACGAATACGCTCCGCTGTACTTTTCTTGTCTCTCTCACTCGCCCCATTCGTTTTATTCCGCCTGGCCGGGGGTTGTTTTATTTGCGGCGTTCTTCTTTCAGTCGCGAGCAAAGTTGATTGATCGCCAGCGCGATTATCGTCCTAAAAACCGATGCGCCATATTGGAACCGAGTCAAGAAAATATGCTAAATTGGTGCGATCGCGAGGAGCAAAGGAAAAAAAAAAAACGAGAGCGTTCGGGCGGTCTGTTTTTTTGAGCGACGCTCTCTCGCTACTCGATGCGCATGCAGCGGCCCGTCGTTGTTAATCATGCACGACGCGTTTAACTTCGACGACGAGGCCGTCGTGCCGCGCGAAACCGGCGGTCCCGATCGAAATTCATGAGGAATAAATAATTAAGCCATACCGCCGATAATTGAACCCTGTATATTCCGCGAGGATCTTTTCACGCTACGACAATCTCATTATTTCGCGTTAGCACGCTTACATTAGTGCCTGTCATTTTCCGACAAATCACTGCAAATTCAAGTGTGTGATTTTTATACACTTACGTATATAAAAACGTATAATCGCTTTTTACGCATTTTCATGCGCGTTATTTTGCTATATGTTTTGTCTGTATTATTTTACGCAGTGAAATTTATTCATTTTATACATTCACGTATTAAAATACACATTTAAAACGTATAGTTTACCTGTATGGACTTAATGTCCTTGTTTTTCATGTTTTCTAACAAAAAACGTCATATGTCATGAATTAACCATGAACGTATTGTTTTATTTTGTGGACAAAATATCTCTTTTCTAAATGCATACTTTTATAATAAACTTATCGCATTGTAAATTTATCATTATTTTGTGTACTTGTTGTCTTTCTTGTGTACTTATTGTTTATCATTATTTTGTGTTATTATTATCTAGAAAATTCGATGTTTTTTAATTATAGAGAACATTAACAATTAGATATTATAGGTTAGAAAACATTCTTAGAGATTGTACTGAACATGATACCGAAATTATTATTGAAAAACGTTAAAAATTTTTGTTCCCAACTTGATACATATTTTCTCATAATTACACATATAATTATACGTAAAACTTACGTATAAGAGGACCTAAATATGTAAAACTGTTTTATGTGTGTACCTTTTATACATTTACATTAATTACATTTATATTAATTAAAAGGACGCATTATTTTATTTTTACACACTTTGGGCATGCATACATATCATATTCTACATGGTGAAATGTGTTAAATGAAATGTGTTTGAATACAAATTTAAATGTGTAAATTTATTTATGCAGCACAGTGTATACTTATTATGTAAAAAATCAAATCACANCAAAAAAAAAATATATATATATATATAAATATGAAACACCTGCCGCACAAAGTATTCATTTTACGTTGAACTTATCTTAATACTTTCTTACATAAATTAACATTAAAACCACTTGTAATTAATGATTTATTTCTATCGAAAAAAATGATAGATTTCTAAATACATAATAAAAGTGTTAAATTTTTTATTCATTTTTCTTAGTTTTACTCAGCACCAATAAACAATCTAAAACGCACCTTTATAAATTTGAATAATTTTTAAAAGAAATTAATATCTATCATTTTGACTGTTCTGGTAGTTCTACACAGTAAACAAATTTTCTGTTAAAAACAATCCACTGAAATTTTGCGTTACTTTAACATTGGGAAAAATACACAAATACATGTTAAAAAGTATACGAATATAATATAATAAATAATAAAGTATACGAATATAATATAATAATATAATAAATTAAATTAATACATTTACCTTCTCAACATATACTGATTATGTTGACATATGTTGTCAACATAACACAAAATTTCAGTGGACCGTTTTCAACACAAAATGGTTTTACTGAGTAATGTTAACGAAAAAAATATCCGATTTATACGTAAAGAAAAATATATGATTCTACTAGGAGAAAAAATATTTGATTCCGACTATATGGGTGCTTAAATAATAATTCTGTGCATGTTTGAATATCTAGGTATAAAGATACTCGAGTTACACCAACAGTACTTGCTTATACACGTGTTAGTGTGGTAGCGTCGAAAGATTCGCGGCTCGAGTTGGAACAAACTTTTCTCTGTGGAAAATTCAACCAAAGTTATCAAGCACATGCATGCATGTAATACACTTTTAAGCGTTTCGCTTAGTCGAGTGTGCGTGTCCCGACTGGGGCTCGAGCAAGATTTCCGTTTACGTCGATTCGCGCTTAATCGAGAAAAATAGCTTTGTTACCTGTTCGCGAAATCGCCCTTCGGTACCGCCCAGAAACGACGTGGGCGGTAAGAAATAACGGGGATAAGTCTGCGTGAGTGAGTGTGTGTGTGTTACTACCACGTTAAAGCCAGCCATAAAGTAGCAGAGCGCGATAACGACCGTGGAGAGACGACGCTGCATAAGTAAACGGAGAGTACATAGACGACCGATAATTTTCATAGTCTCGCCACCTGTTCGGCCTTTGCGCGCTTGCGTGCCAATTTCCGATTGTTTTCGAGGAAGAGACGAGGGATCGGTGACGACTCACGACGACCGCTTGATATCGGACCACCTTCCACGGCTATCCCGGCGCGTTTAACCTTTCAGGAACCCGTTGCGTCTCGCGAACGAACGAACGGCACGCAGATCGCGGAGTTACAGAGGTGAAGCCGGCGGCGGCCCTTCCGTGAGCAAGGATTGCCCCCGCAAGACGCGAAACATCCGGATGCATCGATAACGAGATCCGACGGGGAAAACGGTGGAAAACGAGAAAAACGGGCGAGCAAACGTCCTCTCAAAACGTTGATCCTTCGAGCGACGCTCGAAGAAGACGGATGTCGAACGCAAGAGAAGGAAAAAGAAGAAGAAGCGAGAGCGTCGGAGAGCGCGGTAAATCGAGGGTAATTACGGCGTATCGGGATAATCGTGACGCTACGACGTTCGTGAAGGCAGATAGACGGACGGACGGACGGATAGAGATAAAGGCTGTTCAGATAGACGAACGATCGCGCGAAATGATCCGAGCGACTGTCAGCGCTACGGAAAAAGACATTGGGCCGATTACACGGCCTTAGCCACGTTTAGCGAATAACAGCGCGATATAATATGACGATTTGTTCTGCTCGATAGTACCCGTACGGTCGGTCGGTGTGTACGTGCTTTATACTTGCGGCTACGGTTACGTCACACACACACACACACACATTTCGAGGCTCTCTCAGGGCGCGCGCGTTGCGGCGCGCACAGTCCGCGGTAGAGCGGAAGATCCGCCGCGTGGGAACTCGCGGCATGCGACCCGCTTACACCTTGTAAAAGGTTAAACGGGCTCTTTAACGCACACCCGCGGAGAAGAGAGCCGCTAGAGACCTTTCTATAGCCGGGAAAGAGCGTCGGCCGTCGTCGTTATCGAACAGCCGTGTCCGCGCGCGGCTTCGATCGATTCGCGCGATATCGCGCGTCGCTGGATCTCCTCCTCCACCACCGGTCGTCATCATCGCCACCACCGCCAACTACTCCTCCTCCGCCTCCTCGTCGTTCTCTTTCTCTTCCTGCTCCTGCGCCCCTTCTCGAAGGAAAGTCCTTTCCGAGCGAACACCGTGCGCTACTTCACGGTTCGTCTAATCGGGAGCGGCTGGTTCGCGGCGGAACGCCAATGCGAATCTTCGCCGATAACTCGCGATAACTCGCGATAGCTCGCCAACGAAGGATCCCTCCGCGAAGAGAACGATTCGACGCACAGCTGATTGTTCTTGATCCCTAATCCGCACCGGAATCATCCTCGGCCCCAACCGATTTTGAATTTTGAATTCCTCATAAGCTGGTGGAACGAGCACTTCTGTATCCCGCGCTAAAAGAGGTTATAGTTGAGTGAATAGTGAGTTTAATCCTAATTTAGCACATCGGGGTCATTCTCGACCCGCCCAACCGATTTTTCATGTTAAATTTCGCGCAAGCTGATGGAACGAGTACTTTTGCATTCTGCTCTAAAGTAAGGTGTAGTTGGAGGGAATATTAGATTTAAGCACAGTTGAGCCATTTCAACTATCTGTCATATGAGAAAGCATAGCGCTGCTTTGGGGGTTGTTATCGATTCTAATGTAACATGTTAATGTCAAAGTGCAAAATAAAGGTAGATGATTTTTCGTTATATTTCGGTTCCTTGCATTATATATAACACGTAAGAAATGTTTTATGTAAGTAACTTGTTTATTACTGGCCATATTATATTTGGTTGAAGTGCAAGAAACTTGTTTTTCTCCGATCCAGCTTATTGTTGGACTTTGTGTCTGATGAAAGTATTCAGACAGTATCAGGAATGTCAGAAGGTACCTTTGATACTCGTCTGCCGATAGAATGCGTGTCGATATAAATCGAATATACATATATAGAGGGTGTGCTGTTAGAATCCGGACGAAATTGAATTTGAAATTCCCGCTATATTAGAACTTAGCTTTAAATGCCACTTGGCGCTAAGATAGACCAGATACGTGGGTAAGACGTTTATAACCTCGAAACGGCCGAGCGGGTCAGGTTAAGCCCGGAATATAACCAGAGGGCATTATTGAAAGTCTTCGCCAGAAAGACGCTAAACGAAATAATAAGATTTTTCGGGTAGTCCAGGTCGACGGTATACGATGTTGCGCAGAGGTACGCGGTCTCAGAGGAGTCTAAGGAAGACTTCTTCAGCCCGACGAGGAAGATCCAAGTAAAGGAGAAGATGACAAAGACTCCGAAACTGCCGTCATGCCGTCGCACTCTTCTAGTAGGAGAAAACAGTCATGAAGGAGGCTTATTTGAAAATCCTGAGGACGGTGGTAAAGACTTGGATGGAAGCCGTTGCCTCAGGGAAGCCATATATCTTCCAGCAAGACGGCACTCGATCACACGAATTATTTGGTACAAAATTAGCTATCCGACAACATCGACATGTTCTAGTCCAAGGACTCGTGGCCTCCCAATAGTTCCTGAATCCTCTTGATTACTATATGTGGGGCATAGTTGAAAGGGTTACCAATGAGTACCCAACGTGGTCTCCCTTCGAGCTGCCCTCAAGTCAGCGTTTGCAGCCATGGATCGGGCACAGTTGAAAACGGCGTGCCCGCGCTTTAGGATCAGAATCGAGACGATGCTCGAGACACAGGACAGGCTACATCGAATGAAAAAACTCAGAAAAGAGAGATTCCTTAAATTAAATATTAAAACATTTTTTGCATTTTTAATATTGACTCTAATGAACGACTTTTCCGATAAAACATTTTCATGTTCGGATTCTAATGGCGTACATTATATAATAAATATAAATAAATAAATAAATAAATAAACACACACACACACACACACACACGCATATAACGTTTCTCTTTTTATTTTCAATAAAATGGAATGTTTCAATGGAAATTTGCGATCATTTTTTGTTCACAATTTTATTTTACAGACTTAAAAGTTAGTAGTATTCATGATTTTTCATTAATTTTTATTAACACTTTTACACGGAGTTTAAATAAGTTGGAACGAAAATGATTCTATGCTAGATTAAGGTGCCAAAAAGATACATGCCAGAAAGTTAATCTCCGCTGATATTGACAGATATTTACGCGGAGTTGAAACTTTGTTCTCGTCCGGTCGCATTCGAAGCATGGATCGCGAGACGTTGAAGGATTACACATATATATATGCTGGTGTTCCGCTAATGTAATTCGTTATTCGACTTATATCCCTCATTCGTGCGTCATACGTTCGACTCGCATGTCCGACTCGCATACGTCAATATCTTTATTCATATTTAACTGCGTCTTTATTCATATTTAACATGTTCGCTATTGCAATTTATTTGTAAATTTCCCTTTATAAATCGCGTTATATTTGTTTTTATATAATTGTGTAAAACAAACTTGGTTTGCTTATGTGGATATAGATGGAAAAATTATTGCTCTCATACATTGTGTGACGTCGATGGCAAAGGTGTTTAGTAAAACTGAACATTTTCAATAAAGATGAGCTTGTGAGAAATCTCTCGGTGTATCACACGTGTGTGACTCTTGTGGCGAATGTATTAACCTACCACAATTACTCGACGTTCGTTGTAAAAACAGTCGATTCCTATTCTATTAGATTCTTTCAGTTTCATTCACCGATTTTATAGATCTAGTCGTGATTTTAATTGTTTCTGTATTTGTGTATCTTACATATTTTTAAAATATGATTTTTAAATTCTATTTGCTCATCACTGTGTATCAGCTGCTTTAAGGCAAACAATCCGTTTATAAGTTGTTAATTCCCATTTCTTACGTCAAAATACATGTATTGTTCATATGTAAAAAATAATAAACTATCTATAAATTTAAATATATCTATAAATATATATAAATCTAAAGTTGCTTATTAATTTGTATTTCACAACACTGACGTTTTTCTGTTATTTCTTTAGAATCGAAATGATCGAATCATAGAGAATTACAGCGAGGTTAATAAAATTTCTCAATAGCCATATTCGATCCTAAGAAAAATGAACTAACATTTGTCCTGTTCGATATTCAGGAACTGTTTCTAAACATTCTAGTTATCCATCCTGAAATCGACTGACATGCGGACGACAGGTGTAGTTTAATACTTTTACTCGCACTGAGTTTTAACAGGTACGAAAAGCTTCATTAATACAGTCTCACCTTCCATAGTGACATCGAAAATTTTTAATTAACCGCATCATTTCTAAATATTCGTGCATCATGATTGCTGTTTTGGAGCATTGCTGCCAGTTTATGGAATAATCACAGTTATGATGCATTAATATATGGATATATGGATGTGTTATATATTATTAATATATGGATGTACCTGATTGAAATTTTTCGATGTCATATCTATGCCGATATTTCTAACAAAAGAGTAGCAAAATGCATATAAATTTATCATTACTATTACCATAAAGTAACACTTAATAGAAAAATGGTTCTCCTGACTATAATTCTTTCAACATGTGATTATAGTTACAAAAATCAAACATTTTTTTTCTCAATATGGCGCTCAGAATTGCGAAGCATATATAGACGTCTATTTGTATGACGCAGCAGTTCCATTGTCGTGTGTCTCCGTCGCGCAATCCTGACACACAAAGAACCGGTAGCGGACCGACAGATGAGAATCTGATGGACAAAGAAGAATGGTTAAAGCAAGTTAGGCAGATAGTTGAAGAGACGAAGTAAAGCATTGAGGAAAACAAATCTAAAACGAGCTTCAGTGAACCTATAATAACTGTAATCGATAGATCTATTGTCACCGGTTAAGTAGTTCTTAGGGACTCTTTATTTTATGCTATTGACATTTCAATTTAAAACGGACAAGTTATCCATTGGGAGAGAAATCCCACTGAAATTATATTTTCGGCCTCAAATATTTTTTTCTTGTTTTAAGGAGATGCCAAAGTCGATGACGAACTTGATAAATGTTAATAATGTAGAGGCGACTCTCAAAATATTATGTTACATAAACACTGACACGATCATGCTATCATTTTTGTATTTCTTGTACATATAGATTTGACGTACACGGAAAAATGTCTGATTGCATTAACCAGAAAAGGAATAATCAAATGTATTCTGATTGAAGGAAACAGGATTTCTGGTTTTTATGACCTAAGTATGGTTCTTATAACCAGAAATTCTGTTTCCTTCAACCAAAATGCATCTTGTTCTCTTTCTAATTAATACAATCAAACTTCTTTTCCATATATGTGCGATGTAAATGTGAACGGATGAATGTGCGCTACTCTGTTTTATCATATCTAACGGAAAATCTAACCAAAATGTATCAAAATTTATCTGCAAATTTTTCTTTTTAAGTCCCTAAATTTAATTGAAAAGTATTGTTAAATAAATGTATGAAAATGTATAAGAATAAATGTGTAAAATGTATAAAAACGATTTTTGAAATTTTCCTGATTGGAGGATTGATACATTCTGTATGTGCAAATTGCAGGATTTCAAGTAAATATTTATACTGAGAGCTAGAGATGTCAATTTTGAAATTATTAATCGTTTTCAACACATATTGAGTAATTACTAATTGCTTAGTAATTAATATTGAATAATGCTTCCATTCATTTTCGTGTGAACTTTCACTACGTAAGAGCATTTGTAATTCTCTGCAAGCAATACGACGTAAACTTTGAAGGAAGAAGTCAGTATTTTGGCAAAGTTCTCAAAGATAGCATCCTCTCCGCCCATAAAGTAATAATAATATAATGTAAGGTATTGTTATCGCTGACACTGTAGTAACGCAAGTACTAAACACTATAGTGGGCCTAGAAAAAATGGTTCTCTCGATTGTAATCCTTCACTTACGACTATATCATACGATTATATCATACTTATAAATATCAAACATTTTCTCTCAGTATAAAGAATGGGAGTGAATTGACGAAGTTTTCCGCACAACTACCTACAAAGTTCGCGCAATCGATGGCGCATGTTGCGCCCGTGATTTTCGCGGAACGGATCGTGAAATAACGACGACAACGTTGTGCCGAAACGGAGCCGTGGAATTCGCGACGCAGCGTGCACAGGGAATGCGGCAACAGTCGCGGCGCTTCTACCAGCGGCAATCACGACGGTCGATCCGCTCGAAAGTTCACTTACTCGCCGATATACTAATGACGTGGGAAATACGCCGGGGAATAAGGCAATACTTATCTCTCTCGACCTGCCGTTTTCTCGCCTCTCCTTCGTTCCTGAGCTCTTGCGTGCGATAGATGCGAGGCTCGTAGGCGCGCTCCCGTCTCCGAATATCGCGCAATACCTCACCTCCCGAGCTGTCGCACCTTTTCACGCACGGGCGTACAGGGTGACGGCAGAAGGAACGCCTCGCCGAAGTCCGAGGAGGTCCCTTCGAGCCGAGAAGCTTTCCGCTCGATATACGCGCGCTCCCGGAGATCCGCGCGCGGAGAACTTCGCTTCGCCCTCCGTATATTAGGGTTGATTTCCATTATCCGTCTAGACGGTGGCAGGCGAGCAACTCGTCAATCCTCCGTCAGAAACTCTCCAATGTTTTTGTATCGGAGTACATTCACAGCACCCGTCACTGTCGTCACATCTAGCATCAAGGCGATGCCAAAGTCGATGATGAACTTGAAGCGATCCTCCAAATATTATGTTATATGTTATATAAATACCGGTACGATCACGCTACTCTTTTTATGTTTCTTGTATATTTATACATTTTACGTAAATATGTAAGTACGATATAAATGTGATTGCGATAAATGCGTTACTCTGTTTTATAGCGCTGTCTTATGAACAGGGACGGAAATAAAGCATAACCAATCATCTTTTATTCAGCTCCAATCACAAGTGGCTGTATTTCCATGCATCAAATAAGTGAAAATCCGTAGAACTGAAAAATCAAATTTTCTTAACTCTAGCTAGTTAGACATATTTTTAAATATTTAATTCATCACATTCCGGTCCGTGAGACCGCTCGACTTTTATTATTTTCATTCTAATTAACGTTTTTAAGTTTGTGATGTGGCAATTAGGAATACAGAATCTGAATAAAATGTTAATGGTAGCAGAACAAAAAAATTATTTGGGTTTAAACTAATTAAATTTATTATTATAAGAAGATTGTAAGAAAATGTAGAAAAAAAGTATTTAGGAAGAAATTTAAAATAGTTTTGCAAAGGCGATTTAAGAGAAAACAATGTTTGTTCGTCTCCCGATAGTTAAATAAAATAGTCTGCCATGTGACCCGTTCCAAAAAGTTCCCGAAAATAACTAGAAAACTGAAAAACCTTCAGGTCTACTGGACTGAAATATAACGAGCTCGGATTAATTACAGTCAATAAAAATAATCAATCTCATAAGAAACGTATATAACTATAATAAATTTTAATAGTTTTTACGCCATTATACCATATTTGAGTACAATTACAAGGAATTTATAAACGTTATAATAATTTTGAAGTTAAAATTCTCTTTTCATTTCCATAAAATGTATTCCATGAGGAAACAAACCATTTAAGAACGAAATGGATATAAATATAACCGTGTATATATATACACATTATAAAGTAATAATACTACAGTATATAATTCATCGATGACATTGTTTTGTTTAATGTTTGTCATAACGTAAACATTTCCACTAGAAAGTCATCATCCTCTGAGATATGTTCGAATTGCTGACAGTCGCCTGACCAGCTGTTTGCTGCTACCACATCTAACGAAAAATCTGACCAAGCATGGAAATTTTTGTGCAAACTCTTCGCATCTTTTCAGGCCTCTGAATTTAATTGAGAAGATACAAAAGTGTACTGTGAAATTTTCCTGAATGGAACATTGACACATTCGATATGCACGGAGCTGCAGTATCTCTGTATCAGGTAAATATTTGCGCCAACCAATAGCTGGAGACGTGAATTTTCAAGTCTCATCGTTTTCATCGAGCACATCGAGCAATACCCCTATTTTCACGCGTGCTTTCACGTGCGTAAAAGCACTCGCATATAATTCTGTGCAACCAATACGACATAAACATCGCGGCAAGAAGTCAGCAATTTAGCCGGCACAGTTTCCAAGCATGGCATCTCCTTGAGCATTGAAAACCGTTTCGACGGCGGACCTGCCGCTGTCTAGACGGCTGCATCAAGCCTCACCCTTCGACGAGCGTCTCTCGTTCGTTGGCGTCTGAAAATTTCGGCCTTACGCTTTACGACGGTGTTTTCCTTCTCCTCTGCGAGGAGAAGTTTTTCTGCCCGGACCTACGCGCGCCTCGCATCTTCCGGAGGAAGAGTCGGGAAAGGGGCGTAAAATGGGGACGCGGTTTCGAGGTGCAGCGAAGGGGTAGGGGGAGGAGCGGGGGGAAGAAACGGCGGCGCGCGGGCGGAGGGTGGTAGTTTAAGGGCGAGTCGAGGGCGTTAGGATAGGTTGCGGCACGCTGGAATTCGGTCACTATTTTAATATCGATCCGCCCTCCGCACTTCCTCCCCCTCCCCTTCCGTATCCGCCCGTACCCCTCTCGCGCGTTCTCTTGGCACACAGGCCTCTCTCGCACACGTGCGCGCCCGTGTAACGTACGTGTGGCTCGCACGTGCGCGCCGAGGTGACGCGTAAGGTCGTCCTCGAACTCAGTCGACGAAATCACGGAGTGAGGGGTAGCACGTGCTACCCTTTGAGTTCGTCAAGGGTAACCGCGCTATGGGCTAAACATGTGAGCGGCGAATTGCAAAAGTAGATACGTGCATATACCTCCTCTCGAGCCGGAAATCAGAGGAGAGAGGGGGAAGGACGGAGCCTTCAGCGAGGGACGCGCTTATTGTTCTCCGGCGGTCTCGAAGCGGCCGAAAATATCGATCTCTCGTCCTATTATTTTTCTTTCTCGCGAGTAACGCTGGCTCGATCGCGAAAGTTCTCGTCCTCCTTACGCGCGATATCTGGCGCGTTTCGTGCGAGCGAGCGGCAAGGGCGCGCGGATGCATTTCGCCGCACATTTGTCATGGTAAATGGTGATTAAGTGTCCGGCGGATTATTAATTGCCGGAGACTAGCCGGGATTCTCTCCACGCTTTAATTGTAACGTATAGTTCGTTCCGCGCCGCGACTTTTTGCGCGTTCTCGCGTTCTCGCGCGCCCCGGAATTGATGCCCCGTTAGCGTGATTTATGCCGTGTCTTTTAAGGAACCGCGTAATTTACGTCTGCGTTAGACGGGCCGCTTTCCCAGGCTAGATTTCCCAGAGGTGCGCCCCGGCGTTAATTCCATCGGGCCAAGACAGATAGTGACTGGCGTATTTGTCACTCTTCGCGCCGCGCGGTGCCGCACCTTTTTCATCCGCGGATCATCAAATTTACATGCGGCCGATCTTGCGCGCCCGCAATCGCCGGTCGGACGGGAAAAGAAGCAGAAGGAGAACGGGAAACGACAGGCTGCCCGGAGACGATTATTATTTTATTCGCTTCCGATAAACGCGGCGCGCACGCGCGACCAGGCTAATAGATTGGGTAGAGTCGAATCGCGCGATTCTTCTTCTCCTTCCCCAGCTGTTTTTTTCCTACTTTCTTTCCCTTTCTTTCCCTCCTTTCCAGGCCTTTTCTCTCTTCGCTCGTTCGCGCTCAAACCCGGCACGATGCGCCGCTTTACAGTTCGTTAATTTTTAATGCACACCCGTTCGCCGGCCGGCCTCGGTGGCGGGTAAGCGAATTACATACTTTGACCGGCCGTGCTCTCCACGAAATAGTACGATTACCCGTTTCGATGCTCGCAGGGGATGACGGGGGCCGCGGAGAACGCGTAACGATTACGAGGTAAAAGCGGGATCCGCTTTTAACGGCATAAAGCCCCCGGCGTGCGTGCTTTCGAAACAATCACCCGGGCATTCTTTAACGCCAAATTCATTGAAACAGATTACGCGGATCGCGGTAACAAAGGATAACGGACGGAAGGACGGACGAACGGACGGACGCGCGGACGCCCGTCTTTCATACACCGGAGCGCAAGGGGCGGCGGAGTTTTTCTGTCCAAACCTCCCTTCCCTCTCCTCCTCTTGCGCGAGATGCAGCCCGAAGCGGGATAATAAACTGCCGCGAAATTTCGTGCCGAATAATTTCGTTCTAATCGGACGCAGCGAGATTCGGCCGCCTCGCGTACATTTTCGCGTTAATTTCGCCGGGTCTGTCGTCGTCCTCGAAAGTGAACAACGAAAGTTACCCTCGTCCCACATTGAGGACAAGTTTCTTGCTACTTGTAAATATAACCGTGCAAATGAAGGGATGAAATCAGGAGAACTATTTTTTTAGTAAATGTTTATTATCACAGTCAGTGATAACCTTACGCACGTATTGTTACTAGTATTGTTTAGTTTCAAACGAAGAAGAAGCTATAATTAAGACTGAAAATTACTTCAACGGAGCTTTTCTCAATGCATTCGAATAGGAAGTGACGGCTGAATTATTTATTTCAGTGACTTCCTTTCTGTTCTCGTTTTCACTAAAAGAGTGAATTTGCCAATTCAACGAGCGAATATCTTCACGCAAAACTGAAGAACAAATTTGACGCATTTTATTCTCCACAGGACTAAATTCGCTCGACTAGATCGAAATATTCGTTCTTACGGAATAAGTATGAATGTTCTGAGGTTGAGTGAAATATTCACTCTTGCGATTTCGAGCGGCAACATTTTCATTATCGCTCCGAATGAATTATCACACGTTCCATGCGAGATTTCACGACAAGAAACTTAGAAATTGCGCGATGAGAATTGGTGTATTCGAATATATAATAATAATGATAATGTTGCTTTATTGAGAGACGTAGAAGTCTCGCGCTCGCGATTTGTGAAACTCGCGACGAAATCAGAAATTGTCCGGACGTTTCAACTTTTGACCCCTTGTTTTGGAATTGCGTCTTTTAGACATTCTGCCGTTTACGAGCCAAGATCGTTCAGCACATCAGACATTGAGGAAAAAATGTTTGATATTTAATGTAATTATAATCACATAAGTGAAAGAATTGTACATATTGCTAATATCATTTTCTGGGTTAAAACCAGTAGAAGATATAGTCGAGGCTGAAAATGGCTGTTATTTTAATGGGATTTTTCTCAGTGCGACGAGACGAAGACAAAAGCTGCGCGAGAGACGTAAAAGCAAGAGTCTTATGTTCGCAGCTTTTCGGGATTCGCAATGGAGTCGGAAATAGTCCGGACATTTCAACTTTTAACTCCTTGCGTTGGAATCACGTCTTTTAGATGTTCTGTTGTTTACGAGCCAAAATCGTCCAGCACGTCGCGCATTGAGGAAAATGTTTTATTTTTGTAAGTATAATCATATAAGTGAAAGAATTATAATATAATACCATTTCACACTATTACATATAATACTATTTTTTTGTTAAAATCAGTTAAAAACAGACGAAGCCGAGAATGATTACAATTTTAGTGAAATTTTCCTCAATGCAGATTCGTGTGTTTTTATTTTTTTTTTTCGAGTATCCGAATAGTTTTACACATATTTCCCGTGTAAATATCAATTAAATGTGAATTCAAGGGATTGAGATCCAAGTGGATCAGTTACGCGCAATAAGATACAGTGCACTGAAAAAAAATATTTGGTACTTGTAACTATAATCGTATACTGATAATAATAAATTAGGAAAAATTATAGTCAGAAGAACCATTTTTGTAGCACGTGTTATAGTACTAACAATATTATATGTATATATGTATATGGCTATTAATGTTTTGTTAGAATAACGAGAAAATATATAGTTGAGATCGAAAATAACTATAATTTTAGTGCCGTTAACCGTTTTCCTCACTCAATACGCAACGCAATCGACTCGATCTCGAAAACGGTCGAATCATATGAGAGATAGAAAGATAAAGAGTAATTGTGCTTCTGCACTTCTCATATCTTCCATTTCTCATACTTCTTTACGTGCGATTCGCAATATTACGCCGCTAATTAAGGCGATCGCCGTTGTGACGCGAGCTTTACCGTCGTATGATTAGCGGCCATTTATTTTCGTTGTAATCCTTATTCGCGGTACGTATGTACATATATATATATATACAAACACGAATGCGCAGGCCGGGCGAAGAGGAAAAGTCGCATGTTAAGCCTGATAAACGAAATACAAAAGCGAGACGGGACGAAAGTAAGAGAGGAAGAAGGCAGAAGAGAGAGAGAGAGAGAGAGATCGTAAGGTCCGCCGAGAGGGCGCGAAGGGATAAGGAGAAAAGTGCGGGAAAGAGGGAGACTCGGACGGAGGGGGGAGAGGAGGGTGGCAGCGGGCTGGCGTTCAGGGGTGGGTGGAGAAGGCATCAGCGTGCACATCCAACGCTTATAGCGCGTAGTTAGCGTGCGCTGCAAAACACACGCTACCGCGTGGCTGACTTCTCTCCTTCCTTCTAGCCGCCGATCGATACTGGCGACTTATTTTGGATTATTTTCAACGGCCAGAGTGTGGCGCGTCTTTCTCTTTCTCTCTCTCTCTTTCTCGCTTGCTCACTCGCACGCTCGCACGCTCACTGCCTTGTTCGCTCACTCGCTCACACTCATACACACACACACACACACACTTGGGCGCGCGCACGCTCCCTTTTTCTGTCGCTCTTCGGTCTCTGTGGCAAAAAAATGGGGATTCGCGCGGACCGGTGCACGGTTTTCTGCTGAATTTCGTTGCGCGAGCGTCGTCGTCCAATGAGCACACGGCGAGGAAGCTCGCCGAAGCGTTCCGTCGGCCGGAACTCTTTCTTTTCCCTCGGCTGTCATTTGGCTGAAAATCCATACGAGAACAAAGACGCTGGGCGACTTACGAAAAAGAAAAAATGTGTATATTATACAAACACACACACATACATATACACACATTGCATGTGCAATATCGGCCGCCGCGCTCGCGGGATCGAGCGGCGTCTGTCGCGATAGGCCCTCTTCCACCTATGCGCTCAATTGTCCGATATTCGGTTTCTATTTATTTCGATCTATTTGCGTGCACAAATCCCGGCGGCTTCCGCGTCCGATAATTCGGACAGTCACGACTTACAGCGGTTATGTTATTCGCGAATAATTATCGAGACGTCCCGCGATGCGATATTCCGATTGGATTATTAATTAACTCTTTGGATATGTAATATACCGGGCGACTCGTAATGACCGTATCAGATTTTAGCTTCCACACCGAAATAGGTTAGCGCACATCGTCATCGTCGTCCTCGCGTCTTCAGCATGCCCCTTTGAGAGTTAAGATTTTGAGATATTTTAAAATATTCCGACGTATTATGTATCGAATATTAAAGAGAGGACGTACGCTAAGTTTTTCTCTTCATTTTTAGCGAGAATGAGAACGAGAGATTCGGCTTTTTCGTGGCGATGAGAAAAAAGTTTTTGGTATTTGTGACTATAATCGCATAAGTGAAAGAATTATAGTCAGAAGAACCATTTTCCTGGCAAATATTACTACAATGTCAGTGATAATAACATGCATATTGTGCTTACATGCTATTGCTACTACTATCTTCTGGGTTTAAACTAGAAGAGGATACGGTTGAGGCCGGAAATAACTAAACCGAAAAATATGTTTGGCACTTGTAACTATCGTACAAGTGAGAGAAATATATTCGGGAGAATTATTTTTTCTAATAGTTAATGTTACTATAGTGTCAGTAGAGTATGTAGATATTATGTTATGAATTATAATAACCTTACATTATATTGCTATTACTATTTTTAGGTTTAAACCGGAAAAAAAATATGGTTGAAGCTGAAAATAAATATTCTAAGAAAAAATGATAAGTATTCAGAACTATAATTACATAAACGAAAGAAATATAGTCAGGAGAACTATTTTTCTAATAAGTGTTACTACAGTATCAGTGATAGTAATATGCATATTACTACCACTACGAACAGATAAATACTATTTATATTACTGCAAAGAAAAGCAAGTTATTCAATTTATTTTCTTTTAAATAATGATTGAAAGAAGAATATTTTTTATCTTGATAATAGTATAAAAATATATTCTTCACATTTATTAGTTCATTATCATTTATTCAAAAGAAAAATATATTCTCTCTTTTCAAGAATATTATAAACTTTATTAAATAAAAGTTAAAATCGGTTAATTATATATAGTTACATTATAATTCGGAATATATGAAGTAAACCAAAGTTTTAATTTTAGTGTTTTAATGTATGAATTGAAGTATTAAACTTACTAGNATTTTTTGCTTATGATGAATTTATGACGTATTAGCAGATATACGTATAAACTTACGAAATATATTTGAATATATATCCACCAATATATCATAAGTTCATCATAAACACGTCATATTTATTCGAAGTATATCCTTAATCCTGGTAAGTTTAATATTTCATAATCCAGAATATCAAATTAAAATACTAAAACTAAAGCTTCAGTTTACATATTCCATTTAACCGAATTTAACTGTTTTTTGATAAAATTTATAATATTCTTAAAAAGAGAACAAATTTTTTTTTTGAGTAAACGATAATGAGTTTTTCTAATATTTATAATGAATATATCTTAATATTAATCAAGAAAATATCCTTTACTCAAAATAACCTAGTAGAAGAAAAATAAACCGAATGATTGCTTTTCTTTGTAGTAAAAATAATATTTTTCTCTGTATGTTTTTCGGGTTCAAATTAGAGAAAGACACAGTTGAGTTGCTAAAAATGAATATAATGGGATTTTTCTCACTGTGTGCGTAAATATAACTGTCTCGTTAATCTCTCGTTTTTCAGCGGAGCGTCATCGTCGCGTCGCTCGTTGCATCGTTTTGTTTCGGCGACGCGAGATTCGGTCGACATTCGCATCGTTCGAAGACCGAGGCATTTTTCTCGCGATCTCTCTCTCTCTCTCTCTCTCTCTTTCCCTCCCTCTCTCTCTCGCTATCTCGCACGTTCGCGAGTTATGCTCCTGTTTGCCGTGTCAGCGCGCGCGCGCGGCGAAGAGGCGGCGACGATGCTATTTAAACCGCGGGGTTATCAATAAAGCAGTAGTTTTTGGCGAATTTCATTGATTTCCGATGGAGTCGCGCTGATGTGCAGGCCCGTTGCGCGT
The DNA here is from genome assembly GCF_001313825.1 of Dinoponera quadriceps. Taxonomy (NCBI): domain Eukaryota; kingdom Metazoa; phylum Arthropoda; class Insecta; order Hymenoptera; family Formicidae; genus Dinoponera; species Dinoponera quadriceps. Next base: position 1,471,290 of record NW_014557714.1, on the reverse strand, counting down.
CCGCAGGTAGGCTACATTTTGCACAACATTGTAATTGATTGGACCTGTGGCCTGATAACCGCCCGGCGACCTCGGCTCGCTCGCTCGCTCCCTCGTTCGATACTCGCGCGCACTCGGTCATGGAATAATTATTTCCCTCCTTCCTTGCCCTCCGCACGTGGCCCTCGTGGCGGATTCTCAAATGCCAATATCTGTCCGTCGGTAGTTTCGCAGGTGCGCGCAATGCATCTTGGCCGGACGAGAGCGGAATCTATTCGTGCTGCTAGCAATAGTGCTAGGTAGTGGTAGTAATAGCAGTAGTATTAGTGGCTGGTGGTAGTGATGTACCGATATCGATGGTGCTGTTTGATGGTGGTGGTGGTGTGACAGTAGTAATAATAGTAGTAGTCGTAATACTAGTAGCAGCACGGCGGTAATGGTGGTAAATTTATCTCGAATCTGGGACAGCTCGTTCTCAAAAATCAGTAACTCGGAGTCAGAGCGACCGGCGACGACATATATACGAGAGATCCGCCGCAGATATTCCCGGTGTATCCGCGCGAAATTTTCGGAAAGTGACGGCCGTGTGTGCGTCGGTCACCGACGACCGATGCGACGCGCGGAGAAGCGGGGATCCTCGCCGCGCCGCGTCAGCAGGATTCATCGCGGGATGAATAATAAAAATATGTGCGCAACTCTGTGGCGGTAATTAAACGGATCGAACGCAGCCGTACGCACGACGTCATGCGTCAAGTAATTAGAGACCTTTTCGGCAATTATCGGGTAGACGTGTAATTTTTTTACCGAGACAAGTGCGGCCGCCTCACGTCGTAATTACGCGCGATGCGCGCGATGAGTGTACTCGCGCGAACGCGCCCGTGTGTGTACGTGTGTAGGCGTAGCGAGTCCACCATCTTGAAAAATTAATTTCTAGCCGATGCTTCGAACTAACTTCCTCCCACACGTATCCGCCCGCACTTCGCAGTGCGTGAGCAATTAGCCGCCCTGGAAATTATGAGATGGGCGAAGCAGATACGCATCGTTCGCGAAGTACAGGAAGACCGTAATTCCGCGGACTTAGCAACCGAGGTCCGCGAAGCATCTCCTCTTACTTCACGTGATAGATTCCGATTGATTTCCGCTGTCGCGAGAGCCGCGGGATCGCCGTGAAATTGCAAATCGCATGCCTGCGCGATCGATTAGCGCGCGCGTCGTACTCGACAGACGTGCCGAGACTTTTGCTAAATTAACTCGCTGGCGTAGCTAATGATCATACAGCCCGATAATGTCGTTAACAAATTTCAGCTCTTTTCAGAAATGTACTCAACTTTAACAAAATCTTTATGGTTTGAATATTTCTGACCTCCTTTTTCATCTGCTTTCTGAGCTGTGGATCCGTTTGGCAGTCCGGCGATATTCAAGAAAAATGTATTCTCTCTTTTCAAGAATATTAGAAACTTTATCGAAGAAAAGTTAAAATCGATTAATTATATATAGTTACATTATAATTCGGAATGTATGAAGTAAACCAAAGTTTTAATTTTAGTGCTCTCTTAAAACGAATAAGCGATGTTTCTGATTAAATCTGTAAAACATACTTCATTGATATTAGTGATCATTGATTTGAAAATGTTTAGCTTCTTTTATAGTCTTAGACCTGATTGATTTTGACCAATGAAAGATTTTACTGTAAAATCTGTAATATTCCACTGTCTGTCATCAACTTAATTCTTGCACAACAAGATTTTACTGATTGCAGTGCTATATTTATAATTAATTTCATCGTTTTGTAAGTTTCAGTCATAATACACTGATTCCATTTTAAAGAGCGGGCTCTTCAAAATGATATTTTAGATACATTACTTAAAATTAATTACGTAGAATCATAAATCACAATCACAATTACATCAAAATGTGGCTCTCAAAATATACGAGAAACCAAATTCGCCAAATTGTTTCCTTGATGCTAAATTTCAGTTAGATGTTAGTGGAAATAAATACGTAATTTTCATCAATTCAAGTTCAGGGATGCCTTGAAACTTCTATATAAATTAAAAGTTTTTATTATAAACAACACATGTAATTTTTTAATTATTATAATTATGGTTGCACTTCACGCACAAAACAAAGGAAATAAAAGATATTAAGAGATTCTAAAGGGCGCATGAACAAGTAGCATCTACCTTATCCGGCTTCCTAGTTTGCATAGTAGTTAGCGTAGAATTAAAAACAGATTATATACACGTAAATTCTGTTAAAGTTCTCTTGGAATTAACCGAAGAATACGGTTTACTAACTTGAGTGTCCGAAGTCCTTGGTTTACAAAATCCCCGTTCTTTCTTTAGCTGGCAACTTGGAAACTATCGATATCTCGACATTTTCGCCAAAGAAAATTTTTCTAATGGAATATAAGAATTTGATCTAATTTTAATCTAGAGATAAAGTTGAGATAATAATTCATGGGATATATGCGTAACGTGCACAAAGTTTTAAGTCTGTTTTAATAGTTACAAGTTATTTTAAATGTTTATTAAGGGCATAATTAATTACAGATTCATATTTGTAAACAGTCGTTTAGTTGTTTGTGTTAGTATTTCTTGCATGAAATAAATACAGATTTATAAATAGTCAAAGATTCAGGAAACTATGTAATTAATGACCAATTACACTATAAAAATATCAATCGAGACAATTCAAATCGAGTTAAACAAACTTAATCGCAGGGTCATATATAAAGAACTAACCCATGCAACATGTATATCTAAAAGACGTCTCAGAGATGTCGTTTTATTTTTAGACGTTTTATTATCTCAAGAACGTTATAGGACGTTTTAAAAATTCCTCTGGGAATGTTCCAATTCCTCTAGCAATAGTATCATGTTTTTTTAACTCCTAGCTTTTAAGAAACTACAGAAATTTGATTCAATATAAATTTAATTCAATATAAAGCGATCTTAAAGCCGATATATTGTTAATCTATCGTCTAAGTTATTTGATTTTTCAGTCAAAGATAGAATCATTCATATTGTGACATGTTATTCACATATTTATTTATTTAAAATGGATTAATAATACTGTTTATTTGAACAGAATTAAAATACCCTTTGACATACATGAAAGAGAACGCGATACAATAAAATAAATATCGTCAAAAAAAAAAATATTTCGTCGTGCAAACATCGAGTGCAGTCTGCAGATGCAAGATTACAATTGCGTGCTATGTGACAAAAGGACACGAATCAAGTCGCGCCTGAAAGAGTTTTTTAAATTAAGAAACATCTATTAATCCCGAATACTTGTTGTGCAACGTGCATGTTCAGTTTACAGTTAAATTTTACATAAATGATATGGAAGACGCATGAGAAACGAAATGCTCTGAACGGCATGTGCAAACAAATAGATTTTAGAAATTCACGACATGTGACATTCTGATTAATTAAATTGAACATAAACAGCAAGTCGAACAACTTTCGCTTTTTTTTCTAAGAATAAAAATCTACCTTGTAATAATTCGGATTGATAGTCGTGGCAGGTTACAGACATGGGATCACCCGAACAACATTTCACTATAAACAAATCTTTCGTTGAAGGAACATATTTACCCGATCGAAAGAACATCACATTGAAAGAACGTCACACGTACGACTACGTGTCAACCTTTTGCTTTGCGATTGGCTAGATGCCGTAACTTCAATTTTTACGCCGAAGTTACACCGAGAAGAAGAGAATTTGTATTTACATCGCATAAATGAAAGAATCGTAGCAGAGAACTGTTTTTCTGATATATGTTATCGGTGATAGCCTTACACGCATATTCCTGCTATTACATTTAGAAAGAGGATACAGTGGAAAGTGACTCTAACTTCAGCCGGATTTCTCCCCGCGTAGATCGCCCGCTCGATTTGATTCCCATTCAATTCCGAGCCGAATGCAGTGTGCGCGGCAGAATTCGCGCGCGCAACCCTGAGACTCGGCTCGCCTTACTCGACGAGCTTTTTCTTCGACACCACGAATACCGTACCGCTTGCGAGAGCACTTTTCGGAACCGCAGAGCTGTCGCCGACAATTAACCGTAACTTTCGTCCCCCCCCCTCGCCGTCTCTCGTTCCACGTGACTTCCGTTTCTCGTTGCATCGGCGCGCCGATATATAATATATATTATCGCCACATCGAGCCGGCGATTTCGCGCCGGTATTCGCGACACGAACTCAGTTTCAAGCGGCGTGCGATCGGCGAGCGCGAAACGCACGAATCGTAATTTTTGCGATTCCGCGGATCCATCCGGCCACATCGTCTCTCCCTCTTGTTCTTCCTCTCTCCCGGCTGGCTGTCATTAGCGAGGAGAGGAGAGGGCCGGTTAAGCCGCCGCACCGGCAGCCTTCGTTTACAAGGTACGAGGTTGTAAACGATTTAACGGTTGGTAAAGAGTTGCGCGCGAGAGCGTGCCGAGAAAACTCAGCACGGTGTCGTATACAGGCCGTGGACTCGGCTTAGATCCTCGCGCGAGCAAAAACCGAGGCGATCATTACGGTATGCGCGTCCCAGGAGCGGCGTTAGACTCTGGAATTTCCTCTGCGAAAAGATAATACCACTCGGCCAGTAAATCTCGGACGAAATTGCGACGGGCGGCCGGCCGCTTCTGCGCTCGGGATTCTCGGAGGCTCGTCGCGCGCGCGCTCGCTACCTCGCCCGAGCCGACTGTAATATTTGTCGACCTTAACCCGTCCCGACGTGTCTTCCCCCGTCGGTCGAACTCCACCGACTGTACCCTAGCCGAGGTCTCGCCGTGGGCACGTGCGAAGTGGATCTCTCGCTTCACTTCGTGGTCGGCCTTGCGAACGAAATGAAAAGGCAGATCTGTCCTGGTCGAAATTTCGGCCTTACGTTGATCTTTTAATCTTTTAATTCCACAGCACAGTAGGAACTGAGGTAGTAAGTAAAATAGGTACAATTCTTTCGCTGATAATACAGCTCCTGTTTTACCTGCGACGATGTCTTCGATCTCTGCTGCTTTCAGCGTCGAAATAGATTGTTTCGAGGTAGCGCCGAAATTAAGTCTGTAAATAGAATAATAAGGTTCGTGAGAGAAATATGATACTACTCAACAAGTAGTATCGTCACAATGTAGGTTTTTACTAGTTTGCAGACTATTTCAATGGATACAGACTAACCTCAGAAGCGTCAAAGCAGCATCAAAATTTCGACCCGGGATTTGATGCCTCCGAAAATTTGATGTACGGCGGCGAGTTGCAAATATTATAATCTTCTTTTTTTTTAATATTTTTATAAAGAAGGAACCTTCAATTTCTTGAAGAAAATTAAGGATATCCATGATCTCCAAATTCAATTTATCTCATTTTTTTATAGTCGCACATTTTTGTAATAAAATATAGAGACACATTTTTGTAATAAAATATAGAGACTTTAAAAAAATTAATGTGGGAATTCGAACGTATTATGAAATATAATGATCTGCGCGATAACTAACACAACTATACTTTTTACTTATTAAAGTAACAAGGGAGGATTAGCAGTTCCTCGTTAGCCTCACGCAACTATCTTCAGCAATCCTTCGCTGACTCTTCTAAAGCTTAACGTTCGTAACGTCAATTTTTTAATAAAATGCTCCAGTTCTTAAGATATAAATAACACATACATGAAATGAGAAATTAAATGAAAATAGAAGATGAAAATATGGATAAATAAATGAAGATAGAAGATAACATATAATAGAATATCAATATGTTCCTCGGTAACAAAATTCTATAGTAATTTTTGAAATCAAATTCCCTCTGTATGCACAAAATATTAATCATTTAGTACGAAATAGTTGCAAATCATCATTATGTTTATTATATATTATTATTAAAATAGTTATAAGTATTAATTTTCTTCTTTCCTTCTGCCATCTTCGAAAGCCAACGTTACGCAGTTGCAGTAATCACTTATTCGGCACGCTCGGTTCGGTTTCGAGGTTTCGAATTACTCGCAAATTTCGCTCAAAGCGATCCTCGGCGAAGCCACTGTGATCCGCATCAAATCGAGGCACGGAACAAAAATGGCGATTAATGGGAGCGAGCGCGCCGGAATACGCTTCCGAAAATCGCGCGCGAATCTAACGGATGTTTCAGCGAATCTTCGATTTGGATCGCGACGGAAGCCGGCGTTGCTGCGCGATTCTACGCGATTCCGGCGGGGCCGTTCGATGCGCTGCACGCGGCGTGCGTTCGCATGCGAGGACGTATGCGTTGCGAACCGTAACCGTCTTCGCAACGGGCGCAACGACGTGTTCCCGGCGCGTGTTCCTACGCCGCGAGCTCCTAATAAAGCAAAGCACTTTTCCATCCGTCGAGACTCGCGTCAAAATCGCGCGATGCCTCACACACGGAAATCCGCTCGAACACTTCCGACGAGATAAGGGACGGAGGTCGACAATTAAGGCATTCGCTCCGTAAAACTCTATTTCCCGAGGAATCTTTTCAAATTTCGTACGGCATATTCATTGAAGTACGATTTACACTGAGAAAAAATTTTTGATATTTGTAACTATAATCGTACAAATGGAAGAATTATAGTCGAGAGAACCATTTTTTTTGGTAAGCATCACTCAGTAAGCAAGAAATCATTGACACAACGTTATTACAATCTTATAACATGCAACGTTTTCAAATATGTAGTTCTTAATGTCCTGCACAACGTCATTGTTAACGATATTTGATCGAAATATTATGTATGATAAATATATAAAATAAATGTGAAAAATAAAAAGTAACGTTTCCACAGTATGATTTAAATATTTAAGAACATAATATTATCAAGTAACAGTTTAAAAACATTTGTAAAATATGTTGTCAAAATGTTTATAAAATCCATATAAAATCAATGTTTTATAAGATTGATTTAATGTTTCTTGCTCACTGGATATTATAATTTTAGGGATAATAACTTTAAGACTGGTGTATACTGGTATACTGAGCGAACAAACAACTAATGAACAGCAAATATATAATATATTCATATGTATATTCGCGTCCAGACGCGCAACTTTCTTTAATAAACTTTCTTTAATAAATCATCTTATAAGTAAATCAGCCCGAAACGTTTCGTTCCGTTATAGCGTACACATTTTCCAAATTGTACGACGAAAGTTTGCATCCGCTGTTCGTTCCTTGCTCGTTCGCTTTGTATATATCTAATTTTATATATATTTGCTACTACCACTTTTAGGTTAAAACGAAGAAGATATAGTAGAAACTGAAAACAACTATAATTTTAATAGGATTTCTCTTAGTATATACGTATGTATAATTAAGAGAAACAGAAAAAGACGTTGACTATACTGAAGCTAAGATTAATATTTAATAATTTAATATTTATATAAAATAATTGAAGTTAAATTTTGCATTATTTATACGTGTCCCAGGTACGAAAACAGCTTCCGATATCATGTTTTTAATTCTAATGATCAAAATTCTTTCACGGTTCAAAAAAAAAAAAGATAATAAAACTTGTGGAAGTATCATAAAAAATTGTAGGATCGTCGATATTCTAATTTTTCAGAAATTGATGTGTAAAGTACATAATTTCCGGTAACGTTTGAAGTATATAATAATTGTAAAGATTTTGCATTGTTATGATATTTCCTTTTACCTCTCTTGGTTAGACATTTTAGAGATAGAGTGATTAAATAACTTTAAAGATTTACAATCAATACGTAAAAATGCAAAAAATACGAAAAAGTGTGGAAAAATCCGACATCACAATCATTTTTCTAGTAGTGTGCATTGTGTGCGTTTATCAATATACGTGTGTAATATATTTATAAACATATATCTACAACACAGGTAGTCCCAGATAAAATTATTATACGTCAAAGCGCGAAAAACGATTATTTCTTTATAAGTTTTTAAACATTATGTAAGTTTGGTTGATATCCATTTGTTATAGTGTTAAAACTATGTATATCATATATCATATTAATAAACACACGTAGCACAGATTTGTCGAGCTTCTTTATATTGTATATTAACTATTACATCTGTAACAGTATCGTCAGAACTACCTTCAATCGTCCTACGTCGCATCCACCTGAACGTTTACCGCATCGGTAACCACGAATTTTGGTTAGCCTCGCGACCGCGAAAGTTCGCAAGTCGAAAATAATGCCCGAGCACTTCTACACCCTGATGTTCCCAAGTATCCAAATCCACAAATATCATCTAAGTACCCAATAAAAATTGTTTCTACTCAATGAAATCATATCTTCTTTTTTTACGTAAATGTATTTTTGTGTTAATCTGAATATAAGAATATCAAAGTAAGGTCAGTGAAAATTTAATATATCGCCGGGTATTTCATATTTTACCTTGACACATCCTAATGTGAGGACTGAATATTTCGCACACTGAGAAAATTGTGTTATGAAAATTATTATAGAATTTTGTTACCGAGTAATATATTGACATTCTGTTTTAATTGATTCCTATACGTATTATTTATATTTTGGGGAATTGCAATATTCTATTAACACGTTGAATACCGTGGAGGTCACCGGTGATGGGCGCTGTGATATTACCATCTTGTTAAATATTGTTGCGTATAATAAATATAATTAATTGCATCTATAAAATGAGTTATATGACAGATAAAGAGCCAGTAAAACGAGGTAAGAGACACATGTATCCTGAATTATAATAATTTTCTGTACTTTTAGTGATGTAATCATTAATTGGGTGTTTGTATGATCAATGGAAATCAGCGCTATACTCAACATGTTAAAAAATTTATCATGTTCCGCAACAAATTACTACTAATTCTACATTACTAAAAGATAAAATTGAGAAAAATTTCTAGGAAAACAAACTGTAATATTTTTTCTCTATATCTATTTTTCATTAAGTTCAATTTCTCATCTAAATATTTCAGCGTTTATTAATAAAACTAAAAATATATATAATATTTCTAATTGTAAAAATACCAATTTATTATTAAAATATATAAAATATACTTTTATGAATATTTTATGTAAAGATATTGTGTACCAAATACGCATATGCAGAAAATCATCTAAGATTGATATAATGAAGTGTAGATGAAAGGATTAAATATTTCTTGCTTAATGTGTGAAGAGTATCGGTAAAAATTTTAATATTCAAGTTATAACATTGGACATATATAATTAAATATTTGATTAATTATATCGATCTCATGTCTGTTCATAAGGAAAGTTAATGTTTGAAACATTTACTTTTCCAATATCCACATGTACCTTTTGCTGCATATTCACTTTTTATTAAACTTATCTGAATATTTTTATGCATAGAATAACATAGAATGACTTGAAATATAGATCAGAAAGAAATAATAATGAAAAAAGAAGAAGTAACAACGAATATCCGGGTAACTTGCGAAACACTCGACTGCCTGAGGAATATCTGAAAGATTTTGATACTTGTATACCACCTGAGACACTCGAAAACCCGTACTGAAAAAAGGTGATAAAATTAACGAAATTTTGCTTAAACACAAGTTTTTTTCAATTACATTTAGTCAATTAAAACGAAAAAATAGCAACATATATATATTATAATAACACTTACTGTATAAATAAATAAATAAATAAATAAATAAATAAATAAATATATATATATATATATATATATATATTATAATAACATTTACTGTAAAAATAGTTTTCCTGATTATAATCCTTTCAAAATGTGGTTATAGACACTAACCACTTTTTTTTAGTGCACATTCCAACCCACAACTGTGCGAATCGAGCGACCAACTCGCTGATCGATATACGGAAACCGACCACTTACTAAATATCAACTTTAGAATCGCGATCACGCTCCAGTTTCGACGGATATCGCGCGAGAATCGCATTTTGAAAAAAGCAGTAGAATCAACGAAATGTCGCTTAAACGTTTTTTCAAGCGTAACGTTCATTGAACAGATTACATAGTTGCTATAATAGTTATCAATTAATTCAACAATCGTGACTCGGTTAACGCCTCTATCAACGCAACATATTGTTACGTCAACACGCGACTTGTGTCATAGGCATAATATTCTTTTAAATAACGACCGCCGACTTGATCGATTCGACCATTTTTTCTCAGTGCGGAATTGCCGCGATCGGTGAAAAGTTCGCGAACGAATAGACGCGATGCGCGCACGAGTTGCATCTCGCAAACTCGGTTCACGTTCAGACAGAGCGATAGGCGCGATGCAGCGGCGTGCAGCAGCGAGGATCAACGTGCGCGCCGGCCGGTCGCGCTCGTGCCCGCGCGCGCGATGATAATTATCATGCGCTGCCCAGTACTGGCAATCTTTGAAGGTCGACCCGCGCCACTGCTTCCTTATTGTGAGGCAAGAAGAGGCGAGAGCGACGCGCGAAGAACGGCGAGGAGTGCGGTGAGATAGACAGATAGAGAGAGAGAGAGAGAATGGAAAAGAGGAGGGGCAGAGGAAGAGAGGGGGGGGGGGAAGAGAAGAATGCACTTGTATTAACTTCGCGCCACGGCACGCGGTGCATACGCGTTCGCTCTCCGCGCTATACACTCATTATATAGGCACGGTGATTTCAAAAATACCGACCACCGACGGGTCCTCTTAAGCCCTATCTCACCTCTCGCATCGGTCCCGCTATTTCTTTCGCTCCTTTCCTCAACTCTTCCGGAACTGAAACATGTAAGCGCTCTTTTAGAGTGATGTCCGCATTGATTTCGGTCGCCTTAACCAGAAGAGAGTACAACCAGATGCGTTCTGGTTCAAGGAAACAGAACTCCTGGTTCTTACGACTCAAATATGGTTCTTATAACCAAAAATTCCACTTCTTTCAACGAAAATGCACCCGGTCGTTCCCTTTCTAATTAATACAACCGAACTTTTCTTTCCGTGTTGCTTTGATGACGATAGTGCACTCGTTAATTTCACTTTTAAGCCTTTCATTTTACAGATCGCATTTTAACGCTACCTTGAAATTATAAATGCCCTTGATATCTCGATTATTAAAGTCATATGAGTATTTAAAATAAATAACTTATTTAGTTACTTAAAAACGGGAAGAACGGAAAACATCGTAGTAAAAAAAACCATCAGAATTGAACTTATTTTGTTATCTCAGCTGCTATTGTGTTGTAGAATTAAATTAAGCCAGCGGCACACGATGCTTGTTCTCATGCTGGATTGCTTGCTGGATAGAAATACTGCGTTCTAATTAGCGCATTTCCAAAAATTGATGACAATATACCAATCAAAACGCAGTATTTCCATCAAACAATCCTATTTATCTGTTTGTTTAAGATTGCATTATTTTTTACATTTGGTATACTTATTAATATTCTCCCTTTCTTTCTTTTTACGTTTGAGAAAAATTGTTTCCAGTACGCATGATAAATCTATCTATCTGCTTTTTTCTTATCCTCTCATTGTGCAACGCAAATCATATCGAGTAAACCTCGACGAAGGTAACAGACAAGTGGTTACAGAATCACAGGGCGTATCCTGGGTGTCGACGGGTACTTTTTCCCCGGTGAGAGACGCGTCGGAGAATCGAGGAGAACGCCATTCATATCCCGATATCCGGATATCGAACCGGATCGAATCGGAAACGAGTCGGGCTAATGAAATTTCGGCGACGCGGGGACGTGTAATTGTTTTCGCCAATCCGTCACGATCGCTGTTTGAGCGTTAACCCGAGTTAAAATTTTAGTTCTACGTTAAGTTTTCAAAAGTCTTCTATCTCTGCTCTTTTGATGCTATAAATGGGAAGTTATTACCATTTTTCCATTTTAAGGTTCAATATAGAATTAATTAGACTTAATATATCAAATTTTCGATTTAGGGAAATTTTTGGATTTAGACTTTTTGCGCCTTTTTCGAAACTTTCTCTCTCTCACTCTTTCCTCTCCGTCTTTTCCTTTCCTTCCTGCTTTCTTCCTCCCGTTCTCCGTGGTCCCACCTGTTTCCTTCCGGCGAGCGCGCGGGACGGAAGGTGAACTTCGCTAGGAATAAAAGTTGGGTCACAAAGTTGCGCGGAATTGTATCACGAATACCACGGAAGTTGGAGAGCGGTCATACGCCCGTTCTTCGTCCTCTTTCCACACTTTCAGGAATTGATATCGCCCAGGCTATTTCCGCCGACCGTGTAAGGGAATCCTCCTCTGTATCGCGCGCATCGATCCATAACGATTCGCTAACGATCCCGCGGAAGTGCACGTCGATATACGAAGAGCACACGTCTCGCGTGAAAGTGAGCCGAGTCAATTTTTCCGGGGAAATCATCGGATGAAAAACGCCGGCGGCGATGTGATTTCTTAATGAAAACATCCGCAACGCGGGCAAACGTTAACTCTATGCCATGCTACTGTGCGCGAATCGATACGTTCTGGGAAAACTGCTCTGAACTAGTTAACAGAGTTGCGTGAGCGTCCGGCGATCGGGAACTTCGCAGTGTCGTCGAAACATTTCCCGATGAAAGTCCGCTGCCGTGCGTGCACGTTCGACGGAGTAATTACCGGAAGCGCGGATAAACACTGATCGAATTCGAGAGAATGAGAGACGACGCGGATCAACCGCGCTTTTGTATCGAGAGAATCTTGGGGAAACTTAACATGGCAATGTCCTATATCTATTTTTCGGCATAGAAACGCATCTAGCCGGTCTCAGTCAAAAGTTAGTAACTAGCTGGTATAAGCTAGATTACATTTTCTTGCTTGTTATCAGTTCGTCTCCGCCCGATTATTCACTAAAATGTAAGATCGGTTTTGTGACCCAGCCGTTGTCTAGCCATTATATATGAAATATGATAGAGTAGATGACACTATCTATTTTAAAATACATAATCTAACTACAATATATACCAGCTATCAGCGTTTAAAAATAAGGTGGCAAACCAAAATTAAGAGCACGTTATTCCTTAAAAAGCAGTCGCACGAATGTTATGTTTTACTGCCCGACATTTTTCATTTTTCTTCTTACAAATGTAATTTCTTTTACTTTAATATCAGCTAACTTATTTATCTGGTCATTCATCTAATAACTAAGAAGTAAAGATAATTAAAGGGAAGTGAGCATTACATTATGCTAGCTAGTAACGCAATACTAGACATAAATTTACCGTCTTGTGGCCAAATATCTCACCAAGTTGAATTTCTACCCGCAAACGCATCAAGCCACCAGTATTGATGGCACGAAATACTGAGGCACGAAACGCTGAGCCACAAGAGACAGATAGTGAGAAAAAATTTTTAATATTTGCAACTATAATCGCATAAGTGAAAGAATTATAACCAAGAAACCCATTTTTCGATTGAATTGCTAATGCTGATGATAATAATTTTACACACATGTTGCTAATACTATTTTTGCACTGAGAAAAATCTCACTGAAATTATAGTCATTTTCGGCCTCAACTATATCATCCTTTGGTTTTAACCCAAAAAATAGTAGGTATAATATGCATGTCAGGTTATTTATAAAACTACTAATTCTCCTACTTATGCGATTATAGTTACAAATACCAAAAATATTTTCTCAGTGTAGGTTAAAATCAAAAGAAGATAATAGCTGAGGTCGAAAATGACTGCGATTCGAGTGGAATCGAGTTTCTCTCAGTGCAGTCGTTGCCTGTCAACTGAAGCAGTGAACTCTATTAGAGGAAATACCGTGAGGAGCAATGAGAATAACTTTCAGTGGTTACCTTGCGTAAAGAGAAAGATATAGAGTGCACTGGAAGAAAAAAATGGTTAATGCTACTCAAATGATAATTATTTCGGCGTCAATTATGCTCTTCTGTTGTTCTAAGAAAGACGTAACAACGGAAATATAAATTTATTATTACCATCACTATAATGACACTTACTAGAAAAATAGTTCCTGACTATATAATGTGGTATAATTTTTTCACTACATGGTTATTATTACAAATACCGAACCCTTTATTCTCGTTATGGTTCTCAGAATTACGAGGCATATACGCATCTATTTGTGCGTCTATTTGTACGTCGCGGCTGTTCCATTGTCGTGTCTCTCCATCGCGCAATCCCGACACACAACGGACCAACGGCGGGCCGACAGATGAGAATCTGATAGACAAAGAAGACGTTAAAAGCAGTTAGGTAGATAGGCAGTAGGAGAGACGAAGTGAAGGACTGAGATAAACAAATCCGAGACGCGGGCTGTAGAGAAATTATAATAGCTATGAATAGATGTATAGTCATTCGTTAAGTGGTTCTTTGGAATTGTTTACATTTTATCCTGTCAATATGTCTCGTACGATTTAAAATAGCTGCGCGCTTACACCGCTAATTATCACATTTTCTATATAGCTATTCTATATAATTTATTCAAGTCAGCGTTACGAGCTGAGATTGATTAATGTTAGTCGGCCATCATAATTAACGGTTAATTATATAGTTAAATTCTTTCATAGTTAATGTTGTTATATTTGTGTGACATTTCTCAATTATGCCTTTCTTGAATCGCCAACTATCCTGGGAGTGAGAAAGGGAGGGGAGAAGGGAAGAATTTCAATACTATACTATAGAATATATATATAGTTGATACAAAGTACAGTTAGTTTTCCTTTCTCTGTCGTCTCACTCACGAGTTATTGAATCTCGTGAATCTCTAACCACAAAAAGTAATGCATTTGTATCTAAGATTGATATTGATAAACAATAAGATAACGTCTTAATATCGGTTTGATAAAGAAATTAGCCGATGATTAGACCAAAGTAATTACATTTACGACATGAAAAATCAAAATTAGTTGCCAGTCAATGATGTAGCATTTATTTCTGCTTTTTTAAGATTCTTATAAAATAACGTAATCTCAATTGTCATTTGCTTCCTAATTTCAAAATGATAGAAGTATATATATATATATATATATATATATATAGTTGCTGAATTATGAAGTATATATATATATATATATATATATATATAGTTGCTGAATTATATATTTTAATTATCTATTTTATCAGATTTGATATGTAATAATTAGGCAAGAGTAAAATTGTGATTTCGTTGAATTATCAACTCGTAACGAGTGTAATAAGTTGTTAAAAAATTTCATTTATTCTTTAAGATAAAAGACTAATACCTGGACACGTATCTAATTCAGCATTATTGTTGCTTTAGTTTTTAAATACGAAAATATGTAAACTTGCAACATATATAGAGCACATATACATACATATATTGAATATATATTTATATTGAAAGTTTCAATATTCGCGTTTAAAAATCAAAAGAATAAGAACATCTAGACTTAGGTATGTGTTGACACTGAAAAATGGGTTTGGTTGGATCTACCTGACGACGGACAAACGAAATTTCTAGTTTTCACGAGCCAAATTTCATTGCCATAACCGGAAATTCCGTTCCCTTTAACCAAAACGCAGGTTTGGTTGTCCATCTTCATTCATCTTCCAACCAAACTCACGTTTCAGTGCAGGCATCGGTGCTTTTACTTTACCAGCTACTACCTTCGGAAAATCAGGTCAGGTAGTAACATTTCTACTCGGGCCGGCGAAGAATCGCGACGCGGGCGGGCCCGACATTCCGATGACGCTACGCGAACGGTAGCGTAACGTCGTGACGCGATGCTGTGAACGTCCGTCTTGTACCAACAGATGCTGCGAGCATGCATAAGCGCGCGACGAGCGAGCCCGGACCACCTCCGGCACTACTCTCTGCGTCAGCTCGCCTCCTCCCGCTGGCGACGCGACGCGCGCCACGTGTGTGTACACGTTGTGTATCTCGGCGGGAGCGAGCCCCGCGAGATGGACGAGATGGGTGTGCGAGAGGGGCTACCGGTCTTGTCCGCAGGCTCGACAACCAACCATTACCCCGTAAGCCGGGAGCACAGGTGTGCGAGAGAAGAGCGGCCTCTCACCACCGCCGCGATCGGGCTCACCTTCTCGCCCGCGTCGCGCTCGGTGTCGATCGACGACCGGCCGATCATCGTCGGCAAATTTACGGGGAGTCGATTCGGGGATCCTTCGCACCCCATCCGTAAGATCCGTTACTGGCGATCGAGCCGCTTCTCGCGATTATCATTGCGCGAGGGGTTGTTAACGGTCGCACCGGTTCGCAGCCGCGGTTCACCGGATTACCGCGCGATAAAAACGTGCCCGACGGTTGCGGAAAGGAAAAAAGGGAAAAGAGGCGAGAGACGAGCGATACATTCGAGAGCTAAATCGAATTAATTCCTCGGCGATACCATCCGCCGGATTAATTCCGATTCTAATTCTAATTTATTCGCGGGATAACAAGATCGTATCCGTGTGGAGAAACCTCGTGCGGAATCTCGCGACACGGCGAAACGGTAAATCGGACGCCGTTACAAAGTCACAAGCGTGCGCTGAAAAAAGTTTTCGGTAGTTGCAGTAAGTATTTGCAATAATCGCTCAAGTGGAGGAATTACGGTCGGGAGAACCATTTCTTCAATAGGTGTTATTACAGTGTTAATAACCCTACACGCGTATTGCTGCTGTTATTTTGCACTGTAAAAAATTCGTATTAAATTGATAATAATTTTCTATATTATATCACCTATATTTTCTTCTGGTTTTGAACTGAAAATGTTACGGTTTTATGTTACGGGCTGTTATTGAAACAGACCTTTACAACCACATCTCTTCCCGAGTAGAGATGTATCTAGTCGGCCTGAGTCGAAAGCTAGTAGTCAGATAGTACAGGCTGATTCCATTTTCTAGCCCGTTATTGGCTGATAATTCACTAAAATTTAGAATCGATTTTGTGATCTATCCATTGTCTAATCATCACGTATCACATATAGTAGAGTAGATGGAGCTTTCTATTCTAAAATATATAATCTAGCTATGATATATATCAGTTATTAGTGTTTAAAAATGAAATGAAATCAAGTCAAAATTGAAAATACATTATTCCAAAAAAATATTTATAAAACAGAAGTGAACGTTACATTATTGCCTGGCAACCAGTTATGATTTTTCATCTCATAATTGTATATCGTAAAAAATTTTGTGTTAAATTTAACATATTTCACATGTCCCAAACGGTCTATCTCTCGAATTTTTATGTTAATTAAATATATCGTGAAAATGTTGAAAAGTAACAGAAATATTAGATCCAAAATTAATACATTAATCGATATTAAAGTATAAAATGTGTTATTTTAATAGTTATACATGTCGAATATCGATACAACAGAAAATGTTGAGATAATGTAAGCACATTATGTTATATTAACACAAAAATTTGATTATGGACCAATTTTAACGCAAGTACAAAATGTTTCTTAATGTGTAATTTCTTTTGTTTAACCATCAACTTGTTTAACTAGCTAACTTGTTTATTTAGTCACTAAGAGAAGTGAGCGTTATACTGGTTAGTAGCAATGTGTGCGTGTGTGTGTGTATGTGTGTTAGACACAAATTTGTTACTTCGTAACTGAACATCCACTAGGTTCAATTTTCTCTATTAGAGTTACAAATTGACAGCCATACTTTTATGGATAATTTAGAATGGCCTCTTTATATTTCGCCATACCGCGACCGTGTGGTATCTGCATTTGGTTCACGTTCACCTGACGATGACGACAACGATGACTCCTCTTCAATGACGGCTTCTCCATGCTCTTTCACCTTGCGATCGTCAACGTGTCGCGCAATTGAGGCCTCTTGTTCCAGATTTCTCTGTTATTACAGGGGCATTAGAGGCGGCGAACACACCGAGTCTGTCCGAGAATGAGGGCCGCCTTGTACGCGACGTCTCCTTCGTTCGTCCATTCGCACGCGCTCGTTTCACCCCCCATCAATAAGGAAAACATATTCCATGGCCGATTCCAATAATTGGCGTTAATCTTTCGTTGGCAACTTATTTCTCGCTGCTTAATTCGGCATATTGGACCTCTGCGAGATCCAGGAACTGTTCTGATATGTCCTGACGCAATTGTTTATAAATGTATGTACCCAATGTTAAAGATCTCATAGTTTTGCGCGTACGAAAGATAAATTTGAATAATTTGAATAATTTGCAATAATTCTTTTTAAATAGATGATTTAAGGCGCCTGTCAGAAGCGAGAAAGTGCATATCCAAAATTCCTGCGGAATAAGTTAAAATAGAAGGATATGTTTATAAAATGACATTTTTGATCGATCGAGCGCATTTGTAAAATATTTTGAAAATTTTCCTTTGCATTCAACAACAACACTCGACAAAAAGTCTTGAAATTAACGCGACAAAGTCGTGAGAAAAGAGGTGAAAAGGAGAAATTGCATATCATGTTAATTTTACGGTTATTTATTGACCGTTGGAGCAGAAGGAAAGTTTCCGGAATACTTTACAAGCGTGCTCGATCGGCCACAAGTTTCATTTTACAGACTCGTACTTTTACTCCCACGTATTCCGCAGGAATTTTGAGGCCGTGCATTGTCTCGCTACTAACACATCGTCAAACAAGACGGCCGCAGCGAGGGGCCTCAAGCCTTAAGGTATATCGATTCTCCACAGAAAGAAGTAAACAATTTTGCACGTTTTAGGGGAAGAAATTCGATGTTTATATATGCAACGATTCAGGAATAACAGATCTTCCTTTCCGCCCGGCGGAAATTTCAACCAGGAATGCCAAACTAAGGTTAAGCGCGCGTCGGGCATCGCGGGTCGCCGCGTCCTTTCGTCGTCGGCGGTAAGTTCAGCCGTCGTCGTTTCTTCTCATTCACCATTCCCTTCTGCAATGGGAGTGAATTATTTTTACCTCCTCATCTGCGTGCCTGGGCGAAAATAGAAACGCGACGTTCGACGGGAACAGTTTGCTCCACTTCTCACTGGAGGAGCCGCTCGACTCTTCTCGTCCTTGTTACGACGCCTTTAACAAATAAATATATCAACATTCCGGATAGAACGCGAAGATTTTTCGGTCGTTCGCGGTAGGGACGAGGGGAAGGGGAGGGGGAAAAGCACGTATTCCTCGGTCAGCGTCGTGTCCAGCCGGGGATTAACGCTTTTCGTGCGCGCAAGAGAGAGAGAGAGAGAGAGAGAGAAAATTGAATTAATCACGGTCGCGGGCGTTCTTTCCGACAAGCTCACTCGGAAGGACGTTTTTTACTCTCCGATCCGCGGCTTGCTTTTGTCCCACGTAAGGTAAGACGGGATCTATCGGCCGGATCTTTCCTCCCCCTTCGCCGCTCTCTCCCCTCCCTCATCTTCCTCCTCTTCCATTTCACTCTTGCTTTCTCGCTCCCGCTGCTTCCCAGCGCGCCTTCCGTTTCTCTTTCACGCTTCCGTGGCGATTTTCAAGAGAACGAAAAGGAAGACAAGAGAACGCGCGCACGGGAAAGAGCCTTCGAGGAACGTCGGAGAAACGGATGCGATTACCGAGTGCAGAAACGCGTATAACCATAGGCGGTATAGGCGCGACGCGGAAGCGGCGCCGACGGCTGGGAGATGCAACGCCGTTACCACGCGCGTACAGACACATTTCGGATTTCGAATGACGCACTAAAGCGACGGCGGCAACAATGACGACGACGACGCGTCGGCTGAGCGAGAACGCGCGCTCTCCGGAGGATCACGCGGATCCACCGGATCGACGTTAGCCTCTCGCAACGTCGGGAATTAAATCGACGGGATCGCAGCTTGATCGCGCGATATCTACGCGAAAAAGAGAGATAAAGAGGAGGCGGGTCTCTCTCTCTCTCTCTCCGGGGACAGGTAGAGAAAGATGAATCTTGCAGTCTCTCTTGATACGCGACAAGCGGCGTTCGGCAATCGCGCGAAATGGGATTAAAGTTCCCGCCGATGAGTCCTTTCGTCTCGCGGACTCGCGACTCGCGCTTCGGATACGCGCCGGGGAAACGTAGCGCGCGTAGTAACGTCGTTTCGCGGCGTGTAACGAGCGAAATGTCAGATTCTCCCGTCACTTTTACGAAAGCCATTTTGAGCGTTTCAGCGTAACGAGCATTTAAACAGGAGCGGCGGGCGTAATGCAATTCTCTCGCTCCGGTCTCGCCGAGGCGCGCGTCCCGCCTCAAAGCTTCATCGCGCGGCGCGCGCTCCGCTTTTCATTATTTGTCGCGTTGTCTGAAGGTATCGATTTTATCGTTCATTCCGACGGCTGTTTATACACGCGCCATCAATAATGGCAGCCCCGACTGCGCTCGGCCAATCGCCGGCCGCGGAGGACCTATTTCTGAATCGTCGTCCTGGCCGTCCGCGAGCGAGCGACGGCGGATTTAATGACGACCGGCCCGATTTTTGCCCGAATCATCGCGCGAAGATTAACGCGACGCTCCAATTAATACCGTCCGAGAAGGTTACGCGTTAAACGACAGCAGGGGATAAATAACCGGCGGAGAGAGGTGGCCGATTGAATTATTGCTCGGTATTTTTGCACTCCGCGACATTCCGCAACCGGCGAGAGCGTCGGGTTTACGCCCGGCGATATGCGGGGCACAGAAATATATTGATGATAATTGAGATGCCTCCGCTTTCTCCCCCCATCCCTCTTTCCCTCGGAGAGGGGAACGACTGGTCAAAATTTTTGGGACGCTTGTCGGTGTTATTCTCGAAATATCTTGGTGCGAAATTTCACATTGGAAAATATATTCCTGGTATTTGTCACTGGATTCGCATAAATGAAAGAATTATCAGGCAGAAGAACCGGTTTTCCTAGTAGGTGCTCTAACAACATAGTTACTATATCATACAAATTCCTACAGCAACTGTGTCCTCTTGATTTCTCGTTTGTATAAAAATTACTTAAAATTTCATTCAACGAGGCGATCGTAAAACTGACTTAGTAGATTGTTGATCATATTAACCGTCTGATTTATTTGGCCTTATAACCAGCGGTAAAATTATTTTTATTGTGTAGGTAGATTAATTTTTTGTTGGAAGAATATATTTGTCATCGAAAGAACATCTATGTCATACGTATAATTGCGTTTCGGTTTCGTTAACCTATTGCGGTTGACTAAATATTGCAGTTAAAATTCTCACGTTACACTGAGAAAAAATTTATTCGTATTTATAATTATAATCACAGAACTGAAAGAACTGTCAGTCAGGAGAACTATTTTTGTATAGTAAGTGTTCTTATATCCAGATAACACGTGTTAATTTTGTTCTTTAAACATATGTAACGTATACGTTCATAATCGTATATCTTTTAAAGAACGTATATGAAACTAACTGTACTACCCGGGTAGTATCAGAGATAACATATGTATGCATGTTGCTACTACTATTTTTTTAATTAAAGCTAAAAGATATAGTTGAGGCCGGAAATAATTTGATTTGAGCGGAATTTCTCTCAATGTACTCCAGTAATAGAGTGGCTTGAAACAGCTGAGTCATTCGAATTTTAGTGATTTTTCACTCGTTTTCATTAAGAGATTCTCCGTTCCGTATCATCGAGTGAATATCTTCATTTGAAACTGAAGAACGAATCCGACACATTTCGTCGTCACAGGAACAAATTTACTTTAATCGATTGGAACATTTACTCGTACGGAGTAAGAATTCACTCTGAGCTTGAGTGAAACATCCACTCTTGTGATTTTGAGCAGCGATATTTTCATTATAACTTCGACTGAATTTTCACTTGTTTTTTATGTGAGATTTCACTTTAAGAAATTTAGAAAGCACAGAATTACGCAATGAAAATTTGTGTACTCGAATATATAATAATAATAATAATAGTAATATCACTTTGTTAGATAATGAAATTAAATACAAGATATGAATGTCCAACACAATGCTTAACAAAACTACAATACATGTTTTTTGGAAGCGACCAAACGCGCAACGACTATTCTGCAGCCGATGTAATTATCTTGTTTAAGTGTTTACTTTATAATATAATGCAATATAATAAGTAACGGTGCAAGAGAGTAGGCAACGAAAACAAATAACATATTGAACGTAAGTGTTAAAATGATGGAATATAACAAATTCGGTTATAATTTAATCGATGGTTAATGGACAGAGTAATTAACATCCATATAGAAATTTCTCAAGATTTTCTTAAAAGCAGCACGAATTCCGGCCATGATGGGCAAATCATATTACTGATTATTGATTAGATTACTGATAAGGAATTTCGTTTATATTCCAAACATAGGTTCTCTCTCTACTATTAAAATAGACATTCCTCCTTCTTTTAACAGATGCAATCAATAATTCTTTTATAGAATAACATAAGAAATCTACCTTTACACCAACTATTAAATTCAACAGAGTAAAATATATAGAAAAATACTTGAATTATTTTGAGTATTTATACCTTTTTAATATTTATACTTCCAACGTGTAAATACTCGTTTAATTAGTGCTTAATTTTGTTCAGTTCTAAAGTAAAATAGAGCTAGAAAAATGTGTCGCTTAAACATTGGAAAGATCAAATGGGACCTGCATCTTGGCATTCTCGTTTAGGATCTCTTTTTGAAAAAATTCACTTCTAACCCGAGTCTGCCTAGAACTGCCAACTAGACGCCTTACGATTTTCTTTTTAACAACCTGGATCCCGATTAGATTCTAAAAAGTTTCCCATGTAAAGTGAAACGTTCGATCCTACGCAGTCCAACGCATCCGTGCGGAAGGCAAGGGAGCCAAATCGTGTAGAAAGAGTTATCGCATTTGGACCTACGTAGCATGGGAACGCGGCACGAAAATTAGATTGTTCGCCGGCCAAGGAAATGATAATTAGCTCTGGAGGCGAATGTCGCATAATTCATCCGCGTTTACCCGTCGTCGTTCAATGCGGCGAGAGGTGAAGCGAGGAAAGTCTCCGATTCCGGATATTATCGAATCGTCCGTCCCGCGTCTCTCTTGTTTATTACTGTTGACCGGCAGCCGGCTTCTAATTTCGCCGTTACGAAGGGCGCAATCATGACAACTCGGCTTCGATTCTTTCGAGGGAAGAAGGTTGCCGCATAGGTGCGAGCACTCGGTGCTCGATGAGGAAAGAACAGCGAAGGAGGCGGACGGAAAAGCGAGAGCGGCGGTGACGAAGAGACGAGGACAGAGAAACAGGGAGAAAGAGAGAGAGAGAGGGGGGGGGGGGGAGTAACGGAGATATTTTGTCCGATCGATCGGGTTTATTACCGACGCCGGCAGTAAGATAACAGCGACGAGAGTGATAAGGAACATCCAGCCGGGATCGCGTCGAGTTATGGCGAGCCGTCTAGCCGACCTGGAATTTTCCGTTCATCTCGCCCCACATTCTGGATACATACTCACCCCGCGGATGCGCGATCTTGCGAGCGCGATGATCGCGATTCAAGCCGCGGGGTCGACCGATACATGAAGGGTGCATTCCGCGTTACGTACACGCGAAACGGCATCGTCCGACACCCTCCAATTTGTAACCCCGATACTGCGCGTTGTTTTACAATGCGGTTAACGAGCGGGAAAATTCCGACACGGACGTTAAATAATATTTAATATTAACGTTCAATTAAATAATTTCATTTAACATTTATTATAATAATTGGTGATGTCGGACGGAAAATGGTTTCAAAAATCTGAACCGTCGATTAATTTTAACAGGGATGACCTCGCGCGCGAAAAGAAAAAAAGAATCATCAACTGGAGCGATTCGAATTGAGCTGAAAGGCTGACAGTTTTGTTGTCCACAACGGTTGATTATTACAAATATAACGCGTTACCGCAAAGTAGAAATTTATTAGCCAAAATTAAAAGCGCACGTCAGCACACAAGTGATGAAGAAAGTGGCGGTCACTCCTAAGTGTTTTATTATACACATGCAAGATTGAGAAAGCTACTTTTGAGAAGTAACGCGTCATTACCATTACTCGTTATTCGTTGAAGAAAGTAACTCACTACCGTTATCGTTGCTCAAGAAATAACGAATCGTTACAATTTTCGTTAGTTTTCTCACATTCAAACATTTTTTTAAGATTCGCTCCTGCCTATTCTATATATATATATATATATATGTTCTTATGTACAAAGTATGGAATAACAAAATAACGATTATATTTGTTACCGTTACCCAAAGAACGTAATTACTAACGAAAAAAATGAGATCGTTGATAAATCGTTACTAGAAAAAGATAATTTGTAACGATAGTAGCGTTACAACGCTTTATTCAGACTCTGTATGTGTATGTGTGTGCGCGCGCACGTGTATATGCATGTGTATGTGCGTGATTAGTCACAAAAAGGTTACAGCACTTTTTCCATGAGTTTCACAACGCATCTCGTATATATCTTCTAAAAATAACTAAAAAACAAAAATAACTAAGAAACAAAACTAAAAATAACTAAGAAACAAATTTTCCAATTAGATACGGTATGCGTTCCGAAACTTATTCAAAAATGTGTTGCAATCTTTCTGTCCAACATTGTATTAACAGGAATATACACTTAGTTCAGCGAGTGCTTTATCATTCGATAGATCGAGAGTTATTAAAACATTTTAATCAACCGTATTTGTTTCGAACTACACGTCTCTCATGATTATTGATTAATCGAAAAAGCGGGGATTTCTGAAATATTCAAAGCAGAATTGACGTTTCGAAAATTTTACGTTTCGTATGCGTTGATAGAAAGAATTGTCTGCTCGCGTATAACACGTAGTCTCAGCAGTTGTTAATTAATTATTTATATTCATTTTATATATTAACTTTTTATCTTCTTCTTAATATTCCTACACTTTCTTCTTATACTGATTAAATATCAAAAATGAACAAATAACCCCCTCTTTGCTAACGCATATGAAAGATCAAGCTGTGAAAATGTCATTTCTACTTTAAATATGTTCTCGTTTTTTCGATTAATCAACAGTCGTGAGAAATTTTACAATTTTTTAATTACATTTTCGAGCCAATATATTGTATTAAATTGTATTGTGTTAACAAATTTACATATTATACAATGACGTGAACATTTTTTGTTATATCGATATATCACATTCAATTGAAAGTTACTCTCAGATTTTTATATTTTCATTTTACATAATAAATTGTTTTGTGCAAATTTAGATAGATTCTTCATATTTTGTTTGTATTTCGTTTGTTTCTATCTCGTCATTCTATGTAACAAATATGATTGCCATATGAAATACTAATAAGAAATACAACATTCTATTGATCTTATTAGATGTAATAGAAAGTTCTTAGCTTTTTTCGGCAAAGTTCAATCTTTGTTTGAAAACAAACATAAAAAACTCAATCATCAAAATGTTTTCCCGTTAATATTAATTTAATAATTACAAAACGCTATATAGCAATGACGGGTAATGCTGTAAGTCACACAACCGATTGGTAAATTCGAAACCGATGAGCCTTTATCATATGGAAATTCGCAAACTGCCCGAAAGATGGCAGAAAATATCAACACTTCAAAATCGTAAAAGAAGGGGAAAATATTTTGATTTGAAATGTTGCTCCAGTCGATACAAAACTTAAAACTTTCTATTAAGCTAAAAACTACTACTAAAGCTAAAAACTTTCTACTATACCTAAAACATTACATCATGCGATGTAAGACGGACAAAGTTGCTGTCAAATTTACGTTTATTTCTCACGGAAATTGATTGTGTATCTTAAAACATAGTGAGAATTACAAAAAAAAGCTTTCGCGTTTGATCGGGTAATTTTCGTTATGATGAAAGTACTATACAGGGTGTCCTATTTTAAAGTTTTCACTAGATTATCTCTTTAGGGAAGCATTTAAGAAAAAAATGTTTTGAACAAAAGTTGTATGGTTTCAAGGAGGACCGTATGGTGTTGTCATTGGTTTGACCTTTGATAGTCTTTTGAAGGTCATATGAAGGTCACCTTCAATTTTTTGAATGGAAACTTCTATTTTTTATTGCATATTCTTGTGGCTTGCCTCGAGAGTTTTTCAAACCACTATAATAAAATATTTTTCCGTTAAGTAATGTACTACAACTTTCAAGCCTTACAACTCGGAAAATACTTAAAAATGGAACGTCCTATATATCTTACGTGAGATTGCTCGACAATTAATTTCGCATCAAATAATGTCATATGAATATCATGCTCTTATTTTGCGTATAGCCAATCACACTGTATACAAAATATAGCGTGTAGCTAAATACACGTATACAAAAAAATTTAATGGCGTTTTTAACTAATATAATCGTGCGAATAATAAAATTATATTCGTGAGAACCGTTTTTTAAATAAGCGTTACTATTTACAGTATCAGTAGTAATAATCGTACATGCATGTTACTACTACTATTCTTTAGATTGAAACCGGAAATTATAGTTGAGTTGCCAAAAATTGCTATAATGCGAATAAATACGCTGAGAAAAATTCCCTTAAAATTGTGGTCAATTTCGGCAACGCTTAATGGAAAAACGGTTCGCCTGATTATAAATTCTTTCACTTATGCGATCGTGGTTCCCAATTATCAACAATGATTTTCCCAGTGCGGAAGATAAAAATATGGGAGGTGGGAAAAGTCGACGAAGATGCAGCATGGACCTCCTGCCGATTCTCTGTCCGCGTGTGCAGTCCGTCATTATCGGACGTGCTCTCCGAGCGTCGTTGCATCGTTACACGTCCACCGATGTAAGATCGTCGCGCGTCACAGAATAGAAAGCCGTGCGGAGAAAGAGACGGGTCCAACTCTAACTCGTTGTTGCTGTGGTTCTCCATTTTTCTTCCTTTCCTTTCCTTTCTTTTTCTTTTTTACTGCTGTGAATTCGAACGCGACGCACGATAGCGAAAAATGGTGAAATTCGGCCTCGAAATCCTCTCCTCGCCGGATGCCCGCCGCTCTCGACACGGCGAAATTGACAAAAACGGCGGAATTTCACGGACGCGCGATCTGAGCCGAAGATCCGAGCCGGGAGCGTTCTTTCGTCGGTCGAAGAAAGCAGGCTGCGCGTCGCGTGACGATTGGTAACTTATTTTTCGCGTCGCGCTTCTCTCACCCGCGCGAAGCTCGCGCTATACTCGAATAATTACATCGTAATTGTAATCGAGATATTCGCCATTAGTGCGTCATGAGAGCTCGTGAGTAAACGTTCACGATCCTCCGCCGATATCACAAGCGTTTGATTATCATTGTTGTGTGCCAATTATATAATTCGTGTTACAACCGGAGCGTAACATTCGATATTACATTCAATATTACATTTAATCAACAAATTATTTCTTACGTTACGTCATACGCCTTTCAGATACTAAATTGTGTGATAATAATCGATATTACGCAAATCATTCATATCGTGCATTAAAAAAAAATTTTAGCATTTGTAACTAACTATGGTGGAAGAAGTAATTAAATGAAAGAATTATAATCAGGAGGACCATTTTTTTGGTAAGTATAGTGCAGTTATTATAATGTAATATTAAGGTCACGTTTGACGAACTGATTTATTTATTCATTTACGGGAAAACTTTATTTAGAGAAGAAAGATACAAAAAATTTTAATTATCAATTACAAAATTAATTATGTAACGTTAAACAACATTTTAGTATCATAGACAAAAGAAGCATTATAAATTATCTTGTCAACAAAATAATGCTGACATTATTGATTGCTCAAAATTGTTAATCGAAGGGAAAAAAATCACACGATTAAAAAACATAACACGCAAAATTACATTCTTGTGATAGGTCCTCATGAGACAAGTTGGACCGGTATACAAGTGGCCAATACAGCGGAACTTTACGAAGTGGTCTAATGCTAACATTGAAATTAATTAAAACCAAAAGATCGGAACAATCAATATTTGATCTTATAACAGAGTAATAATGCGCTAATTCAGCCAGCAAATGTTGTGTTCTTTTACTCTCGTTTATATAAAAGAAGTCTTCAAATGTAATTCGTTGTGTTGCGTTGTGTTGCGTTTTGTGTGTGTTAAGGCGATCGTAAAATTTACCCAACAATTATTAATCATATTTATTATCTGACTTAATTAATCTTTAGCCAGAGGTAAAATTATTCGTATTATGTAATTAGATCAAACTTTTGTTGAAAGAACATATTTATGTATTAATCGAAAATATATTTATATATTATTTATATATTATTTATATATTAATTAATATATTATTTATATATTAATCGAAAATCTATACCACATGTACAACTACGTTTCAATTTCGTTAACTTTTTGTAGTTGATTAAAAGTTGTAGTTCAAATTCTTATGTTACATCAAGAAAAGAATATTTGATTTTTTAATTATAATCGCATAAGTGAAAGAATTAACAAGAGAACCATTTTTCTATTGTTACTTACAGTGTACGTGGTCAGTCACAAAAGTTGTAAAACATTTGCCTTATAAATTTCAGAACGCATCCCGCGTGCAATAGGTGGATTTGCTTTTTATTAATTCTCAGAAAATACATTTCCCTATTGGATACGAGATGCGTTGTGAAATTCATTGAGAAAAGTGTTGCAGCCTTCCTTTGTGACCGATCCTACAAGATAATCTTACATATACAGGGTGTCCCAAACTAATCTCGGTCCCCGTGGTGTACAATTAGAACGGGTGAAACTGAGCAGAAAAGTCATGTATCATTTTGCAAAATTCGCGATAGTTAACGAGGAATGAATTATTTTGTCTGAGCTAATGAACGTACAAGAAAGGGTAGACCGGGCATTGCGTAAAGAAAATGGTTTACTTCTGAAGACCTGCTAGCAACGATGAACATCAACTGATTTCTAGATGGTACATAATTTTCCTGCTCAGTTTCATTTGTTTCATTTGTTCACCACGGGAACCGCGATTTTGGACACCCTGCATATTCCTGCTATTTATTTTTGGGTCGAGACTAGAAGAAGATACAATATCAAGGCCGAGAATGACTGTAATTTTAATAGGATTTCTCTCGGTGCAAGGACAAATGTCTCGAGTGATATTACCGGACGATCGTGCGAATACATTTCGTTACCTGTTGCTTAATCCTCGAGCCTCGATAAACCCTCGATCGGGAACGCAAGTGGTCACCGGTAGCTATGGCAGCAACTCGCCGTGGCGAGCGAGCGCGACGAGCGGACGACAGCGGCGATCGTAACGCAAATTTATAGACGCGTCGGTGGCCGCTGAAATTTAACGGAGGATTTAATTCCTGCACGCTGCGCACCCGAGCTACCTCGCCAATGATTCATGCCGCGCTCTCTCTCGCTCTCTCCCGCGTCGAACGTGATTACGCAACGCGCGCGCCTCCATTCTTACGTGCGCGCCTCTCCGTGAAAACCCGGGCGCGTAATTGGAGTGCCGCAAACAAACGCGTAAAGACGCACATATACACGCGTACGTGTCCAAACACTTTACTATCGCGGCCAGAAAGGCTACTGACTTCCGCTTCGCCATCGTTTACGAGCCAATAAAGCAAACCCAGGTTGACCGAAGGTTTCGCGCTCCCTTCCCGTGCCTCTCGGCCTCTCTTTCTCTCTCTCTCTCTCTCTCTTTCTTCCTATCTCCTTTTCTCTCGCTCGCTCGCTGTTCGAGACACGTTCACGATTGCGTGAAAATCGTCGACAGGTCGACCGCGCGCTCGCCACGTATAAAACTCGCGCTCGCGTTCCGCCGATGTGCCGCTAATGGCGGCAACCCGAGGTGAGTTTTCAACGTCCTTTACGGTATAAGCGTGACGTTAATGCGATAGAAGCCGCGTTTCATCGGGAATCTATTTTCTAAATGACGGCATTGTCGTAACGTGACGGCCCGGCTCGAATTTTCGGCCCCATCTTCGACCTAAGCGTCCTTGCTTTCGCGAATACGACGATGATTTAATTGATATGAGAGCTCCGGTCTTTCATCACGAATAAGGTTTATATAGGATATTCAAATATGTTTATGATTCGTATGCACTTGTCGATTTTCTGTTTTCACCTATGTTGTATCTGTGTCTGTTGCGGCTTTATTCGAATTTTTTAGATGCGTTGACTGCTGAAAAGAGTTCTATCGTTAGAATAGGAATGTATATTTGATTTACTTTTTGTAGTAACACACTCTTTGGATTTATTATTAGTAAATTATCTTTGGCTTGCACGCCAACTTCTGGTACTGGCTCACCCTATTATATGATACTTATATTTCTTCCTAATTGAGTATCAAGGAGCCTTAAACCTTTTTTTTGTGTCATATAATGTTTAATCAATACAAATTAAACTCAATGCGCCATAATTGCAAACGATAGCAGCATTAGCCTTTATATTGACTTCTTGGATATATTTTTTCATATATTTTCGCTTGGATAAAAAGAGTTTATTATTTAGAGGCTCAATTGAAGAGATTAGGGAGAATGAACATTCAAACCTAGATAGAATTTAGCGATTATGAACTGAAATTATAGATTAAGTAGAATTACAAAGTCTATTTGATTAATAAAATTGCTATAGTAGGCGTTACATTTCAAACGTTAGAAAATTGAAGTCCAAAATAGAAGAATATAGTTTCGATTTTGAAATTATAGTTACACTCATTATAAAGAAGACAACGCCAAACGGAATCAAATTTATATTCCTGGACCCAAATTTTGTCTCTATTATTATATAAAATGGCCTTAATTTTCCAAGTCTTTAAAGATTCAAGAATATTACGACAGGATTTAATTAATATAGAAATTAAGCTTCCGTCTCGCGTCACGGATAAATGGTAAACGGACAATTTGTTACTCGGAGATACGAAAGAGGAGTTCCTAACGAATGAAAATTTAAACACGAATAGAATTTAGTGGTTTTAAACGGAAGTTGCAAATTAAATGGGATTAAGTGAAATCGATTCGACTGCTCATGTCAAAGCAGACGATATATTTAAAACATAGAAAAGTTGGGATCTAAAGTGAGCGAAAAATTTCGATTCGAGATATTTTTCTTTTTCTGTGTCTTATGGTACACTGAACCGAACGAGCTTCGGAAGCGATCTTGTCCCGCGTCTGTTTTGAGTCGCCGTTTACCCTTTCCCGAGTAGGAAATAACCCAGAATATAGTCAATAATTGGCCAGGAATTTCAGTTATTGCCCATCTGTCCAATATTATTGCCTAGATCCTACTCAGTCTGGTCTTGGACTTGTTTCGATAGTTTCGATAGTAGTTTTTTGTTTCAAATTTTCTGTTTCAAATGAGTGCATAGGAAGTGCACGGAGATAACTGGCACGATAAAACAGCTCGTTTGAAACAAAAAAACTAACGACAACTGTCTTAATAGTTATATCGACCCGATTCTCCCTGTGATTCAATTCGCCTCGATCTGCACTGCGAGGAATTTCAATGTCAAGAAGATGGTCAAAATTTACCACAGAGCGTTAATACAATCTGTTGAAAAAAATAGTTTCAAAGTGAAGGTCAAAATTAGATCCTTCAAAAGGACTCGGATCCGAAACATTGGAATCATCTTTGCTCCTAATGGAAGGAAGAAAATAACACCTCGAAATACTTGGTCTGGCTATTACAGTCATCAGACGTAAGTCCTATCGAAAATGTCTAGGCACTAATGAAGATAAAGTTGCGTGGAAAGAAATGTACACGATGAAACAGATTCATTCAATATAGCGATCTTTGTCTCGGGAGTATGCTGTAAAATTGACAAGAAAGATGTCTGGCCTGAAAGATGTCTGGCAATAATTTACAACGGCTGTAATTGGATGACTTATTGACAGAAAAGCGTTGTAATACTGATTGTGAAGTAAGTACATAATTTTTTCATTTTTCTATATTAAATAGTTTAAAAGTTATATCGGTCACGCTCTTATTAAACGAACTATACTTATATTTATATAAAAATGCGTATTATTTTTGACAACTCTTTTTAGATATTTATATTTCTTCCTCATTTTCATGTTTTGACACTTGCTGTAATGATCACATTCAGGAAAGAGTCGTCGATAAAACGAAACAAAAAACTGTAATATTTAAAACAAAAAACTGTAATATCAATTATCTAAATTCATTTTATCTAAGTTTATTACAGTGAATGTCTAAAAAATATTAGTCACAACATTGTCGGCTTTAAATAGACATAAACTAGCTATTATTTACTAATCAGTTTGTCCTGATTAATATCTGGCTAATGGTTTTGGTTAGTAAGTAGAAACTAGGAATTTTGACTGAACGTAAACTAACGATTATTAACTAATCAGTTCATCCTAACTAATTCATGATTAGTTATCGTCTAAAAAATAATAACCATAATCCCCTGAGTTTTGACTGAATATAATTTAGCTATCAGTTGCTAATCTGTTCGGCCAGGCCAGGCCTTCTGACTAGTTTTCAACCAGTTCCGCCTGAATCTGATTTTCTTATTTATTAATTGTTTCACAATTATTTACTGTCTAGTTAAGTCTAAACAGCAAGAATCGGTTATTTTTCACCTAGTTATCGGTTTATCCCGGAAATGTTTCTATTCATTTCTACACCAGATTTTTACCGGCGACTTCTTTTCGACCGCGTCAGTGGGGGG
>NW_014557714.1:1400818-1438825 GCF_001313825.1 Dinoponera quadriceps | reverse complement strand
GGGGGGGGGTAGTTCTGCAAATTAATTCAAGCGCTCCGCGTCGCAGCCGCGAATGCACATCCCGGGCATACCGAAGTCGTGTCACCGCGGCGTTCGATATTGAACGCTGAAAAATTCAGCCTTTTATGAATTATGGGCGTAAGACTCCTGCACAGTGCGAGCGCGCGCTCTATAGTAATAATAATGGCCGCGACGGAGCCGGGGCTCTTTTGTGCTTTACAGGCGTAATTTTTGGCGCACATGCGCCGCCGGGCTTACCGGAGAGAGATTTTTCCAAAAATGGCGAAACATATTGACGGTGCATTACCGTATAAACTTTTATACGCTCCCAGCACGCGCGCGCTGCGCACGTGAAACCGTGTACGCGCGGCGACCTATTTTGGGCAACGGGCACGCCGAAGGTGTAAAACGACGCGCGAGTAATTCACGATGAGCTTCTCGCGCGGAGAAGGAAATCCTCGTCGGCGGTCGTCGGTGTGTGCACCGACCACCGTTTCGCAATTAGCCCGAACGCGACGATGAGAGAACCGCGAAAAACCGCGCTCATTCCAAAATAATTCGCCGAGTTTCTCAACTCGTGCACGTCCGGCCGTTCCTAATAACGCATTTGCAATCCCGCGTTGCCCGCAATGCCCGGCGTTTTGCCGTCGCATCGAAAAAATGCCGTTCCGTTATCTTGAACAATCAACGGAGGGAATCCCGAATGACAGAGTGACGTCGGGGAACGTAATATTGACGTGTATTTTTAGTCATTATTCGTCTATAACGTCGTTGACTAATGATTGAAGTTTATACGTCATTTTCTAAACTAGTTGGAAACGTCACGTCGAAGATAATGGCGGGATCACATGCTTTGTTCCTTTATAACATTCTATAATTGTCTCTTTGCCTGCACTTATCTATGTGACTTTTGTACTATGCACTTTTCCATATATATTTTTAGAATATACTGAACTTCTTTGAAATATTCCGTTTATTTTCCGGAGTGTACAATATATTTTAGAAGTGAACGTCCGCATTGTTTTCTACAAAAGCAATTTCAATTTTTCCAATAACGGGAAAGATATACATACATTTTTTTTCATAAGTAATAAGAGTTGTTTTATATTTTATGTTTTAAATTAATTTACTTTTTGAACCACATTAATTCGCAAATACGCATTATATTAATAATCGCCTATTATTCGGCTGTTTCCAACTATTTGTCAACAAGTATGCCATTACTATGATGTTGTTGACGATATAAAAATATATTATAAGCGTAATATATCGTCTATAAAGATATTGTCGGAGGTTATTGGCATCGCTAGTTCTTATGCGACCAAACAACGAGATCTGAAAAAAGGATGGGTGCCGCGCTATGGGATCGAAATGGACATATGGATGAAGTGAGAAAAGTGATGCCAAAAATGAAACATTAGATTTTTTGATTATTTTATAATGAAATGATCAAACATTGGTTTGTGTGAAACGTTTCGATAGATAAATTCCATAATAAGTGGATATTAACTCTAGCTAGCACATTTATTTTCGAGTCTTTAATCAACCACACTCCGGTCCGTCAGATTGTTCGAATTTGTCGTCTTGTCATCTTTATTCTAATTAATATTCTGAAGCTTGCAATGTGGGACTTGGAAATATAGAGTCTGAATAAGATATAACATCAGGTCAAGAAAATGATTCGGGTTTAAACTAAACTTATTATTATAAGAAAAATTGTCTTTTTCTGAGAAAACTCTCGATTGGTTTCCAAACGCGACTTAAAAAAACGTAACGTTCGTTTGTTGTCGCGGACAGCTGGGACTTTAAGAAAAAAATAATAATATATTACGTAAAATCCAAAATAAAACCAAAAGCGTTCAGTGATGCACCGGACCGGAATATGGTAAGCTAAGGTTGAACAATCGGTAATTTTTTTCTTATATTGGTCCTATTTTTGCTATCAATTAGGAATAAAATGACGTCTAATAAATGTAACGTTATTGTCTGGTCTCTTAGAAACCGACTTATGACGTCTACTCGTCCGCTCATGACCAAAATATGTCGTCCTCTCGACGTCTCTTTGCTACTTGGAAATGGTTCACTACTGGGCGGGGGAAAGGACTAGGGCAGAACTAGAGAGAAAGAGAAGGAAGAAGGGCGCAAAAGAAGGAGAAGATGGGGAGAAGGAGGACTTGGTAGACATCAATTACCGAGAAAAATTTCGGATGGAAATACCGGGGAGCTCCATCGCGGGTGAGAAATATCGCGCTTGCGTAACCCGACACGATTCCTTTGTCTCGCTTCCGTTTTTCCGATGCGTCTCATTTGCCGAAAGAGAGAGAGAGAAAGAGAAGCGGCTACGTGACGAGCGGCGGCACGATCGACGGGACGATATTTGCCGGTGCGTTCTTACACACGGTCCGGTGTAACTTGTCGACGTCGGTGCCGTCGACAGGAATTAATCCGGCGATGTCGTCGATTTCGGGATGCGTTTCACGTAGCTCGACTTTAGCGCGTCCGCCTCAGTCGCGTCGTGTCGCGTCGTGCAGGAGCCAGCAAGAACGGTACGTATTACGCGAATAGACAGCGAAAGAGAGGTGCGGACAAAGAGAGGGAGGCGGGGGCGAGAGGTGCCGGGGGAGGGACGAAGAGAGAGGAGTTTAACCATCGTCCCGTAATATTCTGTTGCTCCGGCGGCGGCACGGCTAGATGAGAAAGGGCGGGTGTCGGTGCTGACAAAAAATGGAAACTATTTGATCGTGAACCGCCTTCTCTCTCTCTCTCTCTCCTCCTCGCTCACTCTCCCTTCTGTCCTCTTTCACGGCGTTTATATTCCCCTCACCACCGCTCCCTTGCACCCTCTGACGTGGTACACTCACCTGGCTGCGATCGTGATACACACAGGACGTCTATCGCCCCTGGTAGCGGATGGAGAACGGTAGGAAAAGCGTAGGTGTGCAGTATCGGGAGGGGGAAGGGGGAGGAGAGGATGGGGCTGGGCTACTCTGCCGACAGCCGAGCGACTGTGCACACGCCTAAAAGGGTTTTCGTTAGATTTCATTTCACACCCAATTACCTGGTACACACACGGAGGAAGTGAGAGAGGAGCGAAGAGGAGGAAAAGAGAGAGAGAGAGAGAGAGAGGGAGAATGTGTGTATGCAAGTGAGTGAAAAAGAGACGGGGATAGACAGAGAGAGCGAGAGAGAGAGAGAGAGAGAAGGTCGAAGGGACATCGTGGCAACGGGAACGCGGGCACACACGGTGTAAAAATACACTAAATGTGGCGGCCACACTATTCCGTCTAGCCTGCGCGGACGCCATGGTTTGACGTATGCCGGAGTACGGCGGACACACACGCACCCTCGAACACACTCACGGTGAGTTGGCCGGTGACAAAGTTAAATTTCACTTGGTTTCTTTGCGGCGGTTTGCCAGCGCTATTACACAGTGATATTAGATGTACGTAAAGTGTTCGCTCGTCGGCTTCTTTTGACGCGCTCAGGCCGCCCGCCGAAAACCCGGGGGCTCGTGCGCGCGCGTTAGTTTGGTAAAAATAATCCGAGTCGCGCGTGGAAAGCGGATTTCTCGCCTGCGCGCGCTCGCTTTTCCCGCCCGGAGCGTAAAAAGGCCCGCCATTGCGAAAATATCGAGCTCACCTGTCCGCAACGTTCGTCGCTGCAGCGAGAGCAAGACGACCGGTCTCCGATTCGGATCCCGCGTGTTACGCGCGCGCCGCAAAATCTCCGGTTACGCCGAGTTAAACCGTCTCCCGTTACGGCGTCTTAATTTATAGATGGTTCCGACGGCGCGATTGAATATCGCGCGAATGTATCGGTCTAACGTTTGCACCGTCATTAGCGCTCAGTGCGCCGCACCGTAAGTATCCGAGGAATCCGGCAGCGTCTGCTGGGAGAACGAGCGTGAGCGAGGGAGACGGAGACTGGGAGGGAGAGAGAGAGAGATAGAGGAAGCGGTTGCGATTTTATCGTCGACGATGCGAGATGAAGCGCCATAAGCGCTCGAGATAGTGTCACCGATAGGTATCGTTCGAGATAAACGCGAGGGAGGCCGGCACGACGCGGTCCGCGAATCGATTAACTGTAATTAATTGAATGCTAATTAATATTACGCTGTAGAGAGCGCGCAGCCCAATTTGCGGTAATTACTTAACGGAGAAGTCCACTCGCGATCGGCAATAGACTCCGAACCTGTTTTTCAAGATAGCCTCGACGTCTCCTCGATTCCCGCGAGCGGGAATTTCTCAAGCAAATAGGGAGGTGGATAAGCGAGTAGGCATGCGATCCAGTCGGAAGTAACGTCGCTCAGGCCGAGCTAATGAGCCAGCTGATCTTATTAGCGTCGCCCGCGCTTCGCGTAACCGCGGCCATCAACGGGTCGTTTCGCGACTCGCCGCTCTCTCGGTGTCGACCGTCGCGCTGTATCGCGGATTATATTCACCAGTGCTGCCGATATAATTCGGGTATCACGATATCCGGGTGATTCTCCCAGGCTTGGGCGCCCGAGTATTCGCGGATACTATCCGGGCACCTGCACATATATATTTACACGAATATTATCCCCGGCGAGCAGAAAATCGTGACGGTTAAATAGTCACGAGGCTGCGACAGCTCGTTCGTTTGCGTAATTTGTCATGGAAAATCGATGATTTGTAACGTCTGAAATGACAAAGACCTGAAATTACAAATGCTCAGAGATACAGTTAGCAGTTCGAACCGAAATATAGCTGCGGTAGCTGAGATGTGTCTTTTGAAATAGATAATGGCGTTGCTACCACAGCTGAATTTATTAGTTTAGACACTGTGGCGAAAAGTGTTGAGTAGATCGTATCAAAATCATATTCGTATTTCAGACCAGAAATGTATTGCTTTTCAACACAAGCTATCCTCAAGGTATTAATGTATGTTGATTTCGTCTACAAAATTTGGCTACTTGATTTAATACTATATCGTATTTTCGAAAGACACACTTAAGTACACGGAAAATAATAATTAGCTTGTAATTAAAATTAGCTGTACATATAACACAACTGAAATTCAGTCACAGACTAGTTTTTAGCTGTAGAAATTAATTCTTGATTATAGCCGTACATTATAGTCGTACACGGGAAGAAAGAATTAGTTCCCACAGCTAATAACTAGGTCTGGTAATTCTAATAAAATAAAAGTCTAAATTCCAATTGTTATGGACAGATAGTTGTGGCTTTGGGAGCAAATTCCTTTTTCTCGTATACTGATGGACTCGAATACGAGACCTTTGGATCGTGAGTCAATCACTTCGGGTACTAACCCAGATAGCATTAAATACGATTGATAAGAACATGTTTCGTCTATATGGTGTGACCAGAGAGAAAGCACAATTAATCGAACTTAGCTACTCATATCAATAATTTTAGCTAATAAAATTGTACTCTGCAACAAATGCATTTGATCTGTAACGGCCAACTTTTAGTAACGATAACAGAATTCGAATTAGCTAATCAAATTTAGCTGCTATTTTTCTGAGTTTTGGATTTTCCGAATGTAACAATAATACTCAGTTACCCGGCCAGCCGAAATTGACACATTGAGAGAAAAATATTTGGTATTTGTAATATTTAGTGTTTGTATCTAATTAAATCAGAAGAACTATTTTTCTAGTAAATGTTACTATGGTGTCAGCGGTAATAATCATACTTTCATATTGCTACTACTATTTTTGTGGTTGAAATCGTAAAAAGAGTTACTTTTGGGACCGACAATAATGACAATTTCTCTCGGTGCAGCATTACTATTCACGCGTAATATTATCGCGCGCGTCCTCGAGAATCCGTGCCGGGAGAAACGATCGACGCGACGGCGGTGACGAAAAATCGCGAGGTCGAGCGAGGTCACCGATCTCACGGCGTTTCGGTCCGATTTAGCGACCTCGCGCGAAGAATCGTGTCCCTACAGGGTGCGGCCCTCGTGCCAATCCCCGATCACGGGCGCAGCGCGGCGCGTCTCTATAGGCTGGAACTTAATCAGAATCGATTTCGCCAGACAATTAGCGGAGCGTTCGGCTGTTTAGACTCCAAGCACTTATGCTTACTTGACCCCGGCGTTTCCGACGAGATCCCCCGATCTCGCCGGCTTAGCACACGCGAACGCCGCAACGCAAAGGAAACTTCGACGCACCAGAGTGCCTGCGAGGACTCGCAAATGAAGAGCGGGACGGCTAACCAGATTGCAGGGCGCTCCTTCGATCAATTTGCACGGGGAAATCAGCCGCGGGCTGTTCCTCTTTCGTGACTTCGTCCTTCGGCAGTCGCGCCGAAAAATTCGTATCGCCTCGCAGAAATCTCTTTTCTCGAAGAAAAACGTAAGGCATCCTCGCGTATAAATTATTGTCCGTATATTATTTATATACTAATCAATAAGGTATCTCTACACACTGAGAGGAAAATATTTGGTACTTGTAACTATAATCATCATAATAAAAGAATTGTAGTCAGGAAAACGAATTTTTTAGTAATTCTTACTAGTAATGTTAGTGATCTTTATATACATGTTGTTATTAACTTTTACTGCTACTATTTTTGTGGCGGTTAAAACTATAAAAAGTTTATAGCTGGCACCGAAATTAACTGTAATTTCTCTCAGTGTATATTATCTGCATTAATTAACAGGTTTCGTGTTTTAGCATGTACCGTTTTTGGTTCACGCTGAACTCGACCTCACGTTGGTATTTTTGTCATTAAGAGACAAAGTAAAATAATTACAGTGAAATAATTTGTTTTATCATCCATTCATAATATGCTATCATGTTTATTAATATCATTTATCAAGCTCCATATCGTGTATCGTTTTCGGTGGTGTGAATTGATAACGCGGCATGAATCGAAAGTCGTGTAAAACGGCCCGGCACGGAGCGTATTAATAATATATTTAAGTTATTTATAATAATTAATAATATATCTGCCCCTTTAATACCTACACTATTATGTGGCGAATGCTAGTGATTACTTATGGTATCATTTATTTAATAGCTCGCCGCTACGTAGTGGCGCTAATATTCAAATATACAGTAGCCGGCATTTGTTATAACGCATCTTTACTTTTGAGCATTTCGAAATGTTTTCACGGTATATTTCAGCATTTAATTACACATATTTTCTCATTCTTGCTAAACTGGAACATATTCATTGCGAATATATGTTCATTTGAGTGTTTTGTTCGGCTTACGTATTTCAAATGATGCAAAGTTAAACAGTAGCATGGCATTTTGCTAATGTGGCCTCTTAAGTGTA
Organism: Dinoponera quadriceps; assembly: GCF_001313825.1. Taxonomy (NCBI): domain Eukaryota; kingdom Metazoa; phylum Arthropoda; class Insecta; order Hymenoptera; family Formicidae; genus Dinoponera; species Dinoponera quadriceps. Next base: position 1,431,557 of record NW_014557714.1, on the reverse strand, counting down.
TTGATAATACGACTTTTGTTCGAGGTTTTCATATCGAAATAATTATTCGATAAATTGATTCTAATCTGTAGTTCGCTGCTACACTTCTGTCTGTACTGCACTGCACTGTTTTTGACAGATTATACCTTCCGATAAGTAAGTCAATATCTTTATACTACATTATATTAAAAATTCAAGATTATAATCATCTATTGTTATTCCTTCTTTCTTTCTAAGAGTTTATTTAAAATATATATATATATATATATAATATTCTGTAACAAAACACTTTGTTATTTTAAATAAAATCAATTTTTTTAATCCAATTTAGTTGGAAGCCACATTACCACTCCTGTTTCGCTTTAATCCATATATTATACATATGTCGTCATATTCCTATAAATAACGTCTTAAGTAATTAATATTTCATAACTTTGGGTCTAGAATCGATCAACCAACACTTTAACGAATGTAACCGCTTAGTTTTCAATTTAAAATATTGACAATTATTGACAAAGTTATTGTTTAAAATGTAAGTGAGGGAATAAAATATTATCTTTTCCTCTATTATCTCTATATTACATCTATGTTATAATTACATATATAAATGTTCCTTTTTAATCAATGCGCTCAAATATCTCGAGAATGATATATCCAGATTCGTTTCTTTTCAGGTTATATGGTTTCGTGAGAGACATTTATTGAGTGAAAAAAATTTGTCCTTGATTCTTGAGTAGGATGGTGAAATAAAGGTCGACTTCGACTTTTTAAACGGAATTATGTACTTTTTTCTTTTTCTTTCATACATAAATCGATTCCTTTACTCATTCTGTATATAAAAGTATTGGATTGAGATCATCGAGAAGTGAATACATTCCGAGATATTTTACGTTTTATTTTAATATACCTGTCAGACGGGTTGCATTGATTAAAGATACTAATCATTGCACACCGATATGTTCATATGCATCGATATATTTGCAAAATGCAACGCATTTCATTCTAAGATCTTTATTTCTTTACAATGATTAGTTCCGTCCATTCTACGAACAATTATTCTACGGACAAAAGTATTAAGGTGAGGTTATTATATTTATTTCTACAAGTACTTATTTCATAACATAAGGATAAAGAGTATCATTATTAGAATTTATAAAATTACTACTTTAAAATAACACGTTATCGTTACTTATTAAAAAAAAAATAATAATTCATCGCCGTTAGCTATCGATATTCAAGAGGTAACAAGTGGCTGCAAGTTCCGTTACTTTTTCCACCAAGTCTTGAAGATTCTTTCTCTCTTCACTATTCGCGGCCGTTCATGCTGCATACATGTACTCGACATCTGCAAATTAATAACAGAAGTACCGATTACATCCGTTATCCTCACCCCGAAAACACAATTGCGTTACAGTATTCCTGTTATCAATCGAAAAAAGTAACGTTGTCATCAAATCGTCAGTGCAGAAAGAAAATAACTCACAACGTTAACGGTGTCACAGGTATGCTGAGAAATATGTTTGATTGTACCAATCGAAAAGCGGACAATCAAACGTGATTTGACTGAAGCAAACGAAATTTCCGACTGTAAGAACCGAATTTGCACACGTTACTTATCAGTACTCCGCGATGATTCGTCGCGAGCAAGCGGAGCAACGAAGCAACGCGCGACGCTGGGCGATTTCTAACGTTTCCAATTGGAGAGCGTTCGCGACGGCAACGCGTTTAATACCCGAAACTGAAACGCGAGATTGATCGGCGCCGAACATTAGACACACGCAGACACACACAGACCGGGCGGGCATTTACGTTCTCGATTAATCGTTTCATCGTCATCGGCGCGTCGCCGGCGACGTCTACGTGTATTCGATGCGACGTGTATCCCGTCTCCTCGGCCGATCGGATCGATACGCGCGGGGTCCCGGCTGAGACCGAGCGAGGACGAGCGATTTGTCCGGTCATCTTCCAGGTACAGAAACGGCGTCGTGAGGTAACGGAGGCAGGATCGTCGGCGGTAATGGCAGCAGCAGCAACGGCAGCAGCGGTAGAAGCAGCAGCAGCGCCAAAGGAATAATTCCCCGTGTTTCCAAGGAACGCGTTTCGAATTACCGGCGGATTGCGTTGCATTCTGTCCGTCGCGCTTGGCTAGCGCCGAGCAAATCTAATTCCTTTCGGACTCCAGTGCCGATCTCTCTCTCTCTCTCTCTCTCTCTGCCTGCTTCCCGTCCCGGATAGCCGCGTCCTTTACTTCTCTCGTTGCCCGCCGCCGCTCGCGTCCCCCGATCCTTTTCCATCGTTCTCCGCCGGCTTTTCCGTCTTCCTTTATTTTTCTCCTTTTATCTGTCGCTCCTTTCTCGCTCCCGTTCGCCTCCCGCCCTCCGTCCATGTTCCTTCCTTCCTTCCTTCCTTCCTCGCCTCGGCGTCTCCCTGGGGATGAGACGTCGAATCCACGGACCGATCGCGCGTACCTTTTAGCCGCGTGCGCGACGCGCGGCTCTCACCCTCCCGGGAAATCCATGACTCGAATGCTCGATATTATCTCGATCGTAGGAACTTGGCGTCGAGAGCGTCCTGAGCGTCCAGCGTCTCAACGTCTCGTCGGCGAGTTCCTCGGTGCGTTGCGTCCGAGTGTTTTCGAAAGAATCGCCGCGTGCGCAGAGGAGAACGAACGATCAAATCGGCGGTCACCCTCATTTGAAAAAATGTTGTGTTCAGTGGAACAATACGTGGAGTTAACGCAGTTGTTGACAGGATCGCAATCCTTGATTGATTACTCATTGCAGCGCCCGTATTATTTGTTCAATGAGCTGAACGTTGTGCTTGAAAAAATTCGTACACTTAAGCAAAGTTTCGTTGGATTTACCATTCTTTTCGTTCAATCCGATTCTTGTGTGATAGTCTTCATGACTGGAGCGCGATCGCGCTCGAACGTTGAAATTTAATAAAATTAGGTCGGTACGCGCATATCGATTGGCGAGTCGGTCGATTCGCATAGTCGTAAACCAGAATGTACACTGAAAAACAAAGTGTTTGGTACCTGTGACTATAATCGCGTAATGAAAGGATTGTAAGTAAGAGAACTATTTTTGCAGCAAAAATAATAAAATTATTGAATAAAATACATTTGTAATATATGCTACTATGATATTAGTGCGATAATAACTTTACATAAATATTGCTGATACTATTTTTTGGTCAGAACAACATGAAGATATAGTTAGCGTTTAAAATGATTATAACTTTAATGAAGTTAACCATTTTTTCTCAGTATATGTATCACGATACTGAATCAGCGCTTTTATTTTTTATACGCTAAGAAATAGTCGGGTTAAAAAACTAAAGATAGTATTTGCAATAAAATTTTATATTTAGGTTTGATATTTATGGTCTTAATTTGCAATATTTTAAGATGTATTTAAGGAAGTCTTAAATGTAAAATTAAACAGTGAATACCGTCCTGGATGATGAAGTTAATCAAATTTTGTTACATAATCTGTAATTGAATCAAGTTGAGTGAAGATCGAATCAAATCAACAATTTTATGTAAGAATTTGTGAAACTGCGAAATTGAAGCAGTGGTAAAAGATTAACGAAACTAAAACGTAGTTGTATGTATGATATAAATGTTTTTCCGATTACTAAACTACGCTTTATTTGTTTGCATTATTTGACTGTTATATTATAATATTTATTATTTATTATTAATATAATATTGTTAAAATGAGCAATTTTAATTGGATAGTTAAATAAATTGGGCTATAAATAGCGACCAATAATATGTTCAATCATTCTTACGATCTCTTCATTGAATTAAATTCTGAGCCTGTTTTCCATAAACAAAAAATGAAAAGAACACGAAAATCTCATTGAAAAAATTGAAACGATTAGCTTGCTTCCTCGAGATTCATTTGACTTAATTCCAATTGACTTTGATCGTTTTTTTTTTTTACTGTATGGTCAGTCACGAAAAGGTTGCAACATTTTTTTTCGATGAATTTCGCAATGCATTTCGTATCCAATAGGAATATGTTTCTGCTGAGAATTAAAACTAAAAAACAATTTTTCCTATTGGACACGGTATGAAATTCGAAACTTATAAAAAAAGCGTTTCCTGCAACCATTTTGTGACTGATCATACGTTATATACAATATTAGAAGTTATCATTCATATTATTATCTGCCGAGATACACTACATCAATTTTTACTTGTTTATATGTGTTTAACGGGCAAAAGGAAATTTCCCTTCTTACATTTGCAAAGACGCGTTATGCAAATATCTGAAGAAACTTTGTCCATTTTAGACCTTTCGCGACTAATAACGAATCGCATACTAGTCGATAGAGGAATGATTAGACTATCGATCGGACTATTAATTTGATATCCATCGCTACCGGAATAGACAGATCGTTTAAGAAGTCAAGTTTCCTCATTCGACGATTGTAATGAAACGAAGATATTATTTACTTTTTTTTTCGACATGTCAATAACAACTGATGATAGGTAATTCAAGTTGGTATTTCAAAGTAGTTTATAATATCCGTTACCACTGTCACCACGGAGAGATGTACTGCATGGTGAAAAATAAAAAAAATGCCATTTAATACATTTTTTTAATACCTCAAAAAAAATATATCTCTAAACGGCGTCAACTTAGAGGACTGCGTTTATGAAAAATCCATCGCTATCGGAATCGACAGATCGTTTAAGAAGTCAACGTTTCCTCATTTTTTCTCTAACAATACGATCCTTCATTTTAGCTAAGTCCCGTTACTAGCCGCAAGGATTTAGGACCCAGAATTTTTTATCCTTGACGTCAGGCTAACTATCGATTTAGAACCCAATAAAAATTGAACCTCCGTGGATATCTCTCACGAGATAGTAAATTTGTACCTAATGTAACTTACTAGCCAGTAATGTCACGCTCACTTCTTCTAATGCCTAGATGATGACTAGATAAATAAGTTGGCTGTTAGATAGTTAAACAAAAGGAATCAAAGTTACCAGATAAAAAATTATAAATAGTTGCTAGATAGTAAGACTCATGTAATCTGCTTTATTAAGATTTTTACAGAATAACATATTTGCAATTTTAATGTGCTGCCTTATTTTTAAATGCTAGTGGCCACTATATAATAGCTGGATTATATATTTCAGAATAAATAGTGCTATTTACTCTGTTATATTTGATATACAAGGTGTCTCCGACGCAAGGCGTGCCAAAGCGTACGAAAAGGAAATAACACATCAAGCTAAGAAATAGGATCGATGTCACCTTGTAAGGTGCTACGTAAAACTTCGAGTTATTAACGAAAATAAATATGCGAATCACAGTGCGCGAGATGTAGCAAGCGCTGATTCGTCTATCTTGTTTTCGTTAATAACTCGAAATTTTTTAATACTTTACAGGATGATATCGGTTTCTCAGCTTGATCTGTTGTATATGTTTTGTATGGTTTGGTCCTGCATCGGACATTCTGTATAACAGCCAGATCGTAAAACCGATTCGCTATTTTAGTGAATAATCGATTAGTGAATGATCTAATAACAAGTAGGAAAATTTAACCTAGCGCTAAAAAAAGGATTTGGTGATAAGTACTATTAAAATTTGGTGAATATTTGCCGACCAAATATTTGATTGCCGCAACCAAATGATTTACTTCCGTATGCTAAATATAGGGAATTACAGTACGTGGAACTAAATTATTTAGTTACAGCGATCAAATATCCGGTCGGCAAATGTTCACGAAATTTTAGTACTTATCACCAGGATCCTTTTTTCAGTGTACTATTCTGACTTTTGATTCAAAGGCTGACTAGTTACATTTCTACTCGAATATTCTCCCTCTCGCTCTTCAGAAACGCGATTCTCGACGTGGACACCACGCTCGGCCGTAAGTCCACGTCCCCCGGATTCTCGCGGAAGTTACAGCGGGGAATTCGTCGACAGCCCGCTCGATCGTCCGGGCGGGAAAGGCGCGCCGCGTCGCCGGATATTTCGCGGGAAAAACGATGCACGCGCGCGCGACTCGTCGCGACTCGTAACAACAACGTTATCGATTACCGGTTCCAAGCTGGCGGTCGGGGGAGCCGCTGAAAACAAGTGCATTTTCGTAAGACCACCCCACCCCCCCGGCTCGTTCCTCCCATCTATCTATTCGTTCTATCTGCACCGCACCCGCCGCCTCACCCCGCTGAGAACGGACGCTCTGAGTAAACGGACGCCCTGCGACGGCACGTTTCCCAGACTATCGTCTCGACTACGCAGAGACGCAACGGCGCCAGGGAGACGCACTCCTTCGATCGGATTCTTCGTCTCCATTTACGTCACGGGAATTTCTCCGTCTTCTCTCCGTGCATCCCCTTGCAGTCGCTTCGCCTTGCCTCTCCCCGCTTCACCCCGCCGTAGCCTTGCCGCGCGGTGGTACGGCTGCGTCTGCCAGCGGCCCGAGCGCGCCATATCGTTTCTACTAATTAGGCTAACTCGTCGTAATATCCCGGCCGTTTAACGGAGGTGAATCTCAATGTAACAGAGAGACGCGAATCCGTTGGCGAAAGGGAGTCACGGAATGTCTTCGCAGGCGGGGTGACCCCGCCTTTCGCTCGAGCGCGCGTAACTTGGAGATTTGAAAAACAGTTTATTATCTATTTCTTCATCTTGAAATGAGTCAATCCCTTTGACGGTATGAGGAGGAAGAGGAAAGAACGAGAAAAGAAAAAAGAACAAGGGGAACGAAAATAAAATAATAATACACGAGAAGGAGGGAAAGAGAGGAACGCGAAAAAGAACGCAAACATAAAATAAATAGCGCAATTACACGCGCGGTGAATTAAAACTGCAATAAATTCCTCGGTAGCTGGTATATTACGACGAAGCGGATGTGGTAACACAGTAAGGAATACAATTGTAAAATTTGTTTTTTTCGAGTTTATCATCGCAACGAGTAACTACACGCGGGAAAAAGGAGCCGGTGGAATATTTTTTATATTCATATCGATTTCATTTCTTGTTATCAATTTTATCTCTTGCTTTCATTATTTTTCGGTAAAACCATACTGTATTTTGCAACAGGTATAGATATAAAAATTCCCGTAACCCGGGAAAATAGCGGTGAAACTCCAACAGCCAACAGATGCGACGAGGTACATTAATCCAGAGATACCGAGAGAGACCCGAGAGAGAGCAAAAGAGAGAGAGAGAGAGAGAGAGAGAGAGAGAGGGAGGGATGGGATGGTCACTCTGATCATAAGGTTTCGATCTTCTCGCCATGCGATGATCGTAATGTTTCTTATTCGTAACGGAGATCAGATCGGGCTATCGTTTTATGAAAATTGTAGAGTCTCCTTTTTCACCAGCCCGTATTTCCTGAAAATCGCATCAAACGGCGACACTACGATACACACACACACACGCGCGCGCGCAACATACAGTGTGATCTAAGATAGACATTTCTTGGCCAAAATTCATTTTTCAAAGTTTCACTTCAAGTTGATATAAATACAGTTTTATGCTGTCTTATAGTTAAATAATCATAAATTGTTATTTATTATTCTTTTATTATTCATTGATAAATGTAATGGCAAAAGTATTGTTTTCTTAAAGGTAATCCTTTGGAGCCATTTTCGCCAACTCCGATTAATCTAAATCAGTTAACTCAATAAAATTGACCAATCGCATTGATTAGTTTAGCCAATTGACCAATACGTATAACATGTCCTATCGGGCAGGTTATATTGTATTACGTTCTTGACATATGCAATCAAGGAAAACATAAAAAGCCTATAAGAGCCGTGCATAGATTGTTGGTGCGAATAAATTTATATGAAAAGACAATATGTTCAACAACATTATCGTAAACGCTGACAAATTCGCCATGCGATGACACTACATCAGACATATTATTCTAAATAAATATATTCGCACCAATAATACAAATATATTCGCGCCAACAACCTGCGCTCGTGTCTTATCGAGCTTTGCATGAAATTTGGGGAGAATCAGAAAATAAAAATACTCGACTAACTGTGCGTAAAATCCTTCACGCTACGAACACCGTGAAAGAAGAAATAAAAAGAAGAGATCGAGTTATTTCTTATTTATCCGAAAACATAGCGATAAATGTCGAATCACTTGCAAATAGTTACTTGTTTTCCTTTGAAGACATTTTCCGCATCTTATTTTTATCAAGATCCAGAGTTTCGGCGAAAAATCTGGGGTTCTCGCAGCACCGTGGCGCGAGGAGGAAAGTATCGAGGGCGGGAGGGAGGGCTCCGCTCTTCGGCATTTCGGCATCGCGTGGCCACCGGCTCGCGTTGTCCACCGGCTGCTAGTCCGCCTTGTCTTTATTATTCACAGTTGCGACACGCGATATGTAAACTACCGTCGCGCTCGTTTTTTATCTGGCCGGGTGCATTCCATCCGGACGCGGCGTTGCGCCACGGTTCTCCTGGAACTGCCGGAGCTTTACGCTCGCCGTCAGCGGCACCAACCTGAGACCGGAGCGTCGTTCGCAGGTATCCCGCCTGTATCTTTATACATACTTGCGTAGCCGGAACTCACGCCTCTTCTCGGAACTTAACCGGCGCCGTTTTGCTGGCGGCGCGTTTTGCTTGGGAGCACGCTCGACCGGGCAGATCGGATATCTAATAACGGCGACGCCTGCCCACCTCCCCATTCATCCATCCCGTCCCGTCCGCCGTGTGTCCTCTTCGGCTGTCACACGTGCGACACGGTGATCACGCGCTCGCGCTCCTCGTCGATCCTCCTCGAATCGAAGGATTACGCGCGACGTCCGCCTCCGTGATCCCCGTGCCTTCCCGGTTTCAGAATTCACCGTTGCATCTCTCTATCTTTCTCTCGACAATTTCGACAAATTTATCTTGCGATCGAGGAACGCGGCGTTGTGATGAGATAAAGATCGCGATTGCGGGTCACGCGAGGAAATATAGATAGGGGGGATCTTGGTAGGCTCGCGCGATAGCCGGGTTAGTCGTGGGTTTCGTTTATGTGTTGTGTGAGAAATAGGGCGGAATAGGAGTCGGCAGATATTTCTTTCAAAACGTATTTTCCCTAGTTTCGTTCAATTAGGGAGGGAATAAGTTTGATTTGAGAGCACATTCACGAGCGTCTCGAAATTTGTGTTAATATTCCATCATGAGGGAGTAAATGTAACGATGTGGTATTAGAATGAAATTTTCTGCAGTTTTACAGTCAGCTTCATGCACGCTGTACCATTCCCTAGATTGAAATTTTTTAATATTACATAACTTTTAGACTTGCACATATACGCATAAGGTCGAAACTATTATAATTATAGCCATTTTAACTAGAGTTCTTTCTGTGATGTTCAACCTTATATTTATATTTTCAACGTTATGTGTAAGGCTAAAAATCGTGTAATTCTCCGTTTAGGGAATGATATAGCATACATGACGCCGACTGCACGACGTACTATTTTATGTGATAAGTATAATTTTTATTAATAAGTTATGGGAATGTCGGGATAAATTAGTCTGCTTAATTAGCCAAAAATTTGTACATGACACTTGATCGTATAATTATTGGTTAAATCGCTTCTAAGAATACATAGTTTAGCACAATCACAGATCAATATCCTAACCTAATATAATTAAATTACGCAAATGTGTAAATAGAGAACAAAAATTATTATATTCTGGCGAAAGTATAATTTATCAAAAGTACTTTTACATTTTTTTCCGAAGCAATATATAAAGCAATAGTAAACTTCATTTCTTACAAAAAAAAAAGACAGTTTTAAATGATATTTCTCAAAAGCTCCTATCTCAAATTGCGCGAATACCCCAATAACAGGTTCATCACAATGTAGCACAATATATTCATTTATTTATTATAGAATTTTATATTATAGAAAAAGATATATGCATAGTACGAAAACATAGAGGAAAATTCAATCTCAATAATCTTTGAACTATTAAATACAACTATTAGTTAATTGTAACTATTGGTTGTCTGGAAAGTGCTAACGACACAGTTTTTGAAAGCTCGCGAATCTGCTCCGGTTTCTCCTACCGTTGCGATTCTAGGATTTTTCTTCGGAACATTAGATTGTTTACAACAGAGAAAAAGGAGAAATTTTACTGAGGGGTTATTAGTAAAAAGAAAATATAAAAGAAGTTCATCTAAACATTTTCGGGTTGGTGCGAAAGGTTAGTTGTTTTTCTATTAAGTTTTGACTTGACAGAAGATTACCAATTTGAATAATACAAAGAAAATACAGAGACCTCGTTAAGTGTCTGAAAACGTACCGGGTCGGTGTGTTGTTCGGTTTATTCATGAAAATGACTGATATCGAAGCTGGATAATTTCGTTTTCAATTTTACTCGGCAAATATGACGAACCTTTCGTCCCGACCTGCTAAATTCAGATGGGGGTCGGTTTGGCGGGTCAACGCATGAATCCGAGGGTGGGTATCGATTCGTGTCGTGTTTAATAACGCTCGACATTATTATTCCGTACAGTGTGTGTGTCACGGACGTGTGCGTGTAAAATTCGGATTTGGGCGACTTCCTTAATCCGAACGTCCGGACAGAGTTTTCCTCTCCCTTCTTCTCGAAAGACGTCATTCTGCCGCGTGCGCGCGCGCGCGCGATCGTTACGGCGTTTTGAATGGAATCAACGTTAACGTAGTAACGTGTCATACACGCGCGTGTGCGCGAGTGACATCGATTTTTTAATAAAGTTTTTACTCCGCTCCGGGAGACGCAAATAAGGCGCCGTAAAATACTTCTTCACAGTAGGTTGGAGTTCAGCGATGATTAAAGATTAACCGAGCGATCTTGAGCGTATAATCGCGTTAACCTTCAGACGAAGGTTGAATGAATGACGAGTCGATTTCTGCGATCTCGAATGCGAGCTCGACGGACGTGAACGCGCTTTAATTCTCACCATTTCTCTCTCTCTCCCTCTCTCTTTGTTTTTTTTTTCACCCCTTTCAGTGCAAATATTTCCGCAACGGTTTTTGTACATTACGGAGGAATCGACACCCGTTAGAGGCGCGCGTGTGAAAACGAGTAGGTCGGTAAATCGAGAGGCATTAAGGCAGGTCGCATCCGACGCGTGTAAAATCATGGGGAAAGTTAGAGGCGCAGACAGTGGACGAGACGGGACAGTGAAGTTGCGAGTGCCGAGTGAAATATGCATGGATATTTTATACACGCGCGCACACATGCTCGCGCGAGTATGCTCACACACACACACGGTGAGTTTCGTCTATACGGCTCGCCGCGAGTCTGCTTCCAGGCGCTGTAAATTTTATCGCCCGGATAAGAGCGGACTCGTAGACGGTGGTCGTAAAGATGCTTTACTGTGTATTTACATCCCGGCGTAATACGTTACGCGGCTTAATATTACCCGTTAAGTGAATCGAAACAGTCAGATTGCTTCACTCCGCGGGATCGTCGGTGCCGTGTAAAAGGCGGCGAATATGCCGATTCCCCCTTATCGATGACATTTGAACTCTCGTTTGTCGAGAGCGCGCGCGCACGTGGCCGCGATGATACGTTCACGTGTGGAATACGCCGAGTTTCAATGAAGCCTTAACGTTTATTCGACCACATTCATTAGTTAGTCCTTGTAATCCTTGGTTGGACAGGCGCCTACATCATGACTTGATTATTCAACCAAATTGACGTTTTGACAGCTGACACGTATCATTTTTATTCATGTGTTTGTTTGCTTATTTATTTATTTATTTGCAGAAGGACGATTCCCTCTTGGTATTATATATTGATCGTTAAAAATTGATGCCTCGTATACGTGCGAAGTCGGAGGTTTCCGGGAGAAACAAAAAATCGCTTTGGAAATTCACTTTACTCTGAACGAGCGAATTTTTTCTGTACTCTCTACTTTTTTCATTCAAGTTTTCGCAAAATGTGAAACATTTGTAACTAGTGGAGGGAAGAAAATTCGGAATTCGCTGGGCGAAAAATCCGAAAGTGAAAATCTCAAGTCATTTTCGCAGATATGAGGCGTCGCGTTTTATTGCTGTGTTGCAAATGTAAACCACATATACAAAGAAGTGGAAAAATAATAGGAAATGAAAAGGTAAAATGAAGAGGGAAGGGAAAGAAAAAGGAAATTGAACGAAACGTAGTGTGATTGTACGAAATGCGAGTGAGTAGGTTTAGCTCATGAAGGGGATCAATTAAGATGCTTGATAACGATGTCGGAAGTGAGTAAAAATATATATGTGGTAGAGGCTAATTATATTATAATAGGAACTCGCTAACGAACACGAACGATTAACCGGTTCAAGCTTGCCATAAAGTGTGGGATGTATTCCCACATGAAAAAGTGAATAATATTTAAGTGTTCCGGTAGGAATATTAAATGCCCAAAAGCTTTATTACATCGTATATATCACGTCGCATTAAATACCGCGAGAAATCTCACTAAAATTATAGCCGCACACGCACACATACACACACAGCTTTCGGCTTCTATCCTATAACTATATTTTCTTCTGGTTTCAATCGAAAAATAACAACAGCAACATACATGTAAGATTACTGTTACCGAGTCACTACGGTAACATTTTTACTAGAAAAATGGATTATACTTCGAATTTTGTTTAAACAATAAATACAATAATTATTCGTTGATATACCAGAGATTTTTCTCACAGTCTATCCGAACGCAACGAGAACGAGCCTGTGAACTTACTCGCGGTTAAAACTTCGACGAAGCATAAACACGGTGCACGCACGGCACCACGGGGTGGATTGTCCGTTCGGAGTCAGCGAGATAAAGTGTTAACGTCATCCGCCTGCGTTATCCTTTTCCTCGGACGACCCCCGTTACGCGATCCCGAAAACGGGGCTATTATTAATCGCACGACTGTCGCGGGACGAAATCCGTCCCGTCTGAACATCAAAACGCGAGCACGCGAATCGATTCGCCCGATGTGTTCCTCTCTTCTCCCACGTGTGTCCACGTGATTCCCAATCGCTTTTCGTCCCGTCGCGCGTCCTCCTCGCTCGTCCCGACCGAACGTATAAGACGCCTTCTAACAGGGGTCGCTCACCCGCCATAATAAAAACAGTAGCTCCGAGACGCGTTTCCCGTTATCCTCTCCCACGTCCATTACACGATCCGCGGCTCTGCTTTGCCTCCCCCCCCCCCNNCCCCCCCCCCCATCCGTCCTGTCGCGCGTACCGCATCCTATTGTAAATATATCGCCGGTGTGCGCGGCGCGCGCGCGGTTCGCTTGATAGCAATGAACGGAAATACAATTATCGGTGGGAATAAAACGCCGCGGATCGGTGACAGGATTCGCGAAAGCGCCGGAGGATCGCGGACGGTTGGAATATGTAACGCGATTGCGGGAGGGAGGGCGGAGGTGGGGACGCACGGAGGGCCCGGCGGATCGGAGGGAGGGGAGGTGGTGGTAGGATGGAAATCGCAATGTGCACCCGCGGGATACTCCAGATACGCGAAGCGTTCGACTAGCCATTCGATTACGTAATTCGCGCGGGCGCACGCGCGCGACTACACCGTTAACGCGAGGACGACACCGACGGTATCCGCTACTTCGGGCCGCTGCCCTCCCTTCCTCCGCGTTCCTCGTCACCGGCGCTCTCTCCGGCGGCGGACAACTCCGCGTAAATCTTTCACCGCACTCGAAATTCGGCGCAGCAATCGAAAGCCCGACGCGTCCGCGAGCGTGCGACGTTTCGCCGCGCGGAAACGGATCCGCGATAATGCGCCCTCGCGCTGCCCCCTCGACCCCTCCCTCTTCCCTTCGCCACCGGCCTGAAACCCCGTGTTGTCTCGTGGAAAATTCGACCGGGGAGTTCCCGTGCCACCGGTTGACTCGATTTAAGAAGCGACGTGCGCTTTTCTCAATCGCCGACCGATCGTCTACCCTTTCCTCGATGATTATTAATCCGGCCGGGCGAGCCTAAAGTTTTGATGTGAGTTCAGAGGGAAATTGTTATATTTGTTTTTAGATTTTATTACATTTATTCCTATACTTGTTGCAAGAACGGGAAAAGGACAGGTGATGTGCTAATGCGTACTGCTTACGAAATGTGTTCAAAGCCTGGCGAAGCGGAACTCGGTTGACGATTGTACACGCAAAATTGGTCCGCTCCTTTTGGCTGAACCAGCAGCACTAGTTCAACGAATGTACGCACACTGAAGCGTGAAAATCTCGTATGTACGCTTCATACGCTTCAACGTATGTAAATATACAACGTATGTAAATTTCTCGAACTGGAAGTGCAGCCAGTTCAGGTAAAAAGATCAGTCGTGTTAAACGAACGTTTTGCGGACACAACGCTTTTGGGAAAGATCTGGGATCTTTAATGAGAAAGACATGTTATGTTTGTAACTGTAACTGCATAAATGAAGGAATTATAATCAGGAGAACCACTTTTCCAGTCATCCTAGTGTTTGTACTTTTCTAGTAAATGTTACTATAATGCCAGTGATAACTCATTTGTTAACTCATTTGACAGAAATTAAGAAGAAAATAAGGGAAAAGCACAAAGCAGATTTGCAAAGAATGGGGAAAAAATCATGATTTACTATGTATGATAAATAATGAAACTATGTGGAGTATGATAAATATCAGAGTGTGCCAAAATAATTGGTTGCAGCAGTGACTATTGTAAAGCGAATACAATGGATCGCTTGAATTTGGTTAGTGAGTTCGAGAAAAAGTCACATGACCGTAAGATATTGCACGCAAAACTGCAAATTCTGACTGTTAAATCACTATGCGAAGGATGCGAACGTGATAGTAACTTGACGTGCACACCGTTACTATTTTTAGGTTAAGAACAGAAGAAGATATGGTTGAGACCGAAAATGACTATAATTTTAGTGGGATTTATCTCAGTATATTTATTTTCGATGCACTTTGGCTTGACCCTTTGGGTACATTTGACGAGTGAGACTCGTCATCTGCTTACTTGGGCATAAAATGTATTACTTTTACATATTAATCCATATAGCGACAAATTAAATCCGTCCCATGGGCATAAAAATCTTCAAATAATTCAGTACTCAAAGGGTTAATCACTTTCGTACGAATTTTGATATCAACGTTGCCGTCAATTTTGATTAGTCAGAAAACATGACGTCCTCACTGATAAGCGTTGCCTTCAAGAACTCACAAATGAATATTTCGAATTATGTATACAGGAAAAAAATACTTCAATTGTGATGACCGTGGAGTTATGGTTGCAGTCAAAATAGTATTGTTTAACTTTAACAGTGGAGCCATCACAGAGAAAATGTTAAACGTGATTTAACGTTTGATTCTATACTTTGTTTTTCCTTACAGAAACATTACGTGCAACGTTATCCCAAGACAACTATAGAAAGGATTATCGAGAAAAGATTATTTGTAACTATAATCGCGTTAGTGAAGGAATTATAGTTGGAAGAGTTATTCTTTAATGCATGTTATTATAACATCAGTCGTAATAATCTCACATGCATATTGCTACTAACATTTTTGAGATAAAACCAGAAGAAGTTGAAGCAGAAAATAACTATTACTTTAGTGAGATTTCTCTCAGTGCCCAACGATGTCCTCCTCTTGACTTTGACGAGTTATTTTGGCCAATTTTGACTTGGCCTACAATATATTTAAAGCTCATCAGAGATCGAAGAGGGACACAATTGTGAATCTCCTCGTCGGTGTGAGAATCAGGTAAATTTAGCGATCATATATCGGCGATGTTACGCTTCATCTGTTTACCATGCGTCTTTAGATCACAGTCTCGCTCGCGATATACAGACAACGAAAGAGGAAATTCACTCAAGAATAGCCGGCGCTACTTAAGATCGGCGTAACCAATCCTAACGAATACAGCATTCGCGGATCTAACTGCGAGCCGCCGCGGTTTGACTGGTATCGGACGGATTGGTAAATAGATAGTCGGATGGATGAATAGACGCGTGGATAGATTCATCGCGCCGTAAATGTCGCAATATCAAGTCGTATCGAGGCGGCCGACGAAATGAGAGGAAACGCATAAGAAAAAATACGCGACGTATTGCGCGACGTATTACGGCATTCGGGAGCTCACGAACAGCTTATTCTTCGGTCGGCTCGCGAAAACGAGAACGCGACGTTAATCCGAACTTCGAAACCATCGACGAGAAGCGAATTAACGATTTCCCACTTCGTTCGTTCGCGTATGCGTGATGTCTCTCGAAAATGCAAGCCCGCAGGCGGGAAGGAGGGCAGGCAGGCAAGCAGAGGTAGGCAGCGAGAGGGATATCGGACTGGGCCGCATTCCCGAAAAGCATTTGGCGACGTCGGAGAGAGCGGCTCGATATTCGGGGTGCGGTTCCTAGGTCCGTAGGTCCTGGGTTTGCGTGAGCAAGGGAGCGAAGCACGGCAGAGGGTGAGAGAGAGAGAGAGAGAGAGAGAAAGAGAGACGAGCGGAGTGGCTAAGAGAGAAGGACGGGAAATACCGAAGGGACCAAGAGAGGCCAAGAGAGGGCAGGCGAAGGGGGAAGCGGGGCAGGAAAAGAGAACGCGACGGAGATAGAGCGGGAGGGGCCGGGGGGAGGAGAGGAGAAGCGAGGCGACCGCTGGAAAGAGCAGATACGTGCGTGTTACTTCGTACACTGGGTATACGTGCGTGCGGAGAAAGGCACGTGTATGCGCGCGTCTAGGTGCGCGCACGTGTATGCGCGTCTGCTGCGTGCGTGCGTACACGCGTCATGTGAGCGTATGTGCAAGTGCATTTGCGTGTATCTATATATGGGTGTGTGTG
This sequence comes from Dinoponera quadriceps, assembly GCF_001313825.1. Taxonomy (NCBI): domain Eukaryota; kingdom Metazoa; phylum Arthropoda; class Insecta; order Hymenoptera; family Formicidae; genus Dinoponera; species Dinoponera quadriceps. Next base: position 1,414,804 of record NW_014557714.1, on the reverse strand, counting down.
TGTGTGTGTGTGTGTACGCGGTGTGTCGTAACCAGTGGAAGAGGGTCGAAGAGGCAGCGTGGCAAGAGAGGACCGTGGGGCGGAGGACGAGGCGGCGAAGAGCGGCGAGCGGAGGCGGGTGGCAGTCGGTCGGTCGGCAGGTGGGTGGGTAGGTGGGTGGCTGGTCGGGGGGGTTGGGGTGGGTGAGGCGGATTGCACGCGTTGTGCAGTGCGGTTAACGGCGTGTGCGTTGCGCCGACGGCCAACGACGCTGCTTTTCGAAAAGGGTAGAGAGGGCGGACGGGCTGAAGGGCAAAGGGGTGCGCGATGGGTGGAACGAGGGGGGGCGGTGGACGAGGAGAAGAGGCGAGAAGGGGGGGGAGGGTGGCAGCGCCAACGGTAGCAGCTATACCAGAAGCACCAGCGTCAGCGTCAGCAGCACGACGTGAAAGCACGGAGGACGAAACTCGCGAGAAGGAGCGACCGTACGAGAAAGAGAAAGAGAGAGAGAGAGAGATGGGAGAAGAGGGACACGACGAGAGAGGGAGAGAAAGGAAAACGGAACGAAGGACAGGGGCAAAGAGAGACAGAGAGGGAGGAGAAAGAGAGAGAGAAAGAGCACAGAGAGTGAGAAAGGGAGAGAGAGTAAGATAGCAGGCCGACGGAAGAGAAGAGCGGAGAAGAGAGAAGGAAGGAAGGAAGGAAGGACGCGGGCGTCTCGGCGTTCTGGCAGACGAACGCATCGATCCCAGGCGGGTCAAGCACGGAATCTGTCTCTGTCTCCCTCTTTCTCTTTCGATCCTCGCCCACGCTCCCTCCGCGCATCTCGCGCGTCTCCCTCGCAGTCTCGCTCTTTCTCTTCCCTCCCTCCCTCTCTCTCTCTCTCTCTCTCTCTCGCCCTCGCGCGTGCGGCCCGAGCAGCCCTCTCCTCATCACTCTCCACGGGCCGCCGGCAGAGCCCCCCTTTGCACTCTTCTCGCCACCGAGAACCGCGGCCCACCACCTTCTCTCCCTCGCCCTCGTTCATCCCCCCGACTACCCTCCCCCCGTCCCGCACGCCCGCCACCCTCACCGTTCACCGCCTCAAGCCGCCCTTCTCGCCGTTACTACGCGTTCGCCCCCGCCAGACAAAGACAAATTACGCTGCATTTTCAGAGCCCCAAAGAGCTCCAACGTCCTACACCACCGTCCCCCCCCGCGACCCCCTTGTGCCACCTCCGTCCTCGATCCTCGTCTACCTCCTTCCACGGAACTCGCCTCCTACGTCGCCCAACCATCCTCGCGCCACTTTCCTCGTCCCTGCCCAGACCACCCCCAACCAACCCCTCTGCCTCCGAGACTCTCCGCTATGTAGGGCATCAAATGGGTGCTCAACCCCTACGCACTCTCCGGGAGAGAGAGAACGTCTTGTCCGCGAACGCGACGAGAGGCCGGGTTTTGTCTCTCTCTCTCTCTCTCTCTCTCTCTCGCAACCTCTGTCGATCTCCGTAGCGCGCGCCCTTTCGTGCCCTCCTCCGTGGCCCCCTTTTGCCCGACCCCGCAGTTTCCCGCGAGCATGGAACGTGCGCGCCGGTTACGGCTGATAATAGCGGATAAGCCCAGCGTGACGTCACGAGGGACGTCGAAGTTGAACATTCCGGTGGAAGCAGCAGGCAGCCAGCCAGCCCCCGCGCATTTCCCGTGGGAGGAAATTATCGAATGGAAAGGTCGCCCTTGCGATAAGACGTCTTTTACGGGCGCCGCGCATCTCCGCTTTAAGCCGGACGCGTCCCTCGATATCGGCATTTCGCGCTCGCGTCTCGATAGACAGATACTTCCCCGAAACTTTCTCCGTTTGAAGAAGCGCCCGAGATTCGCAGCGCGGGCCGCAGATGACGCAGGGCTGAGTCGCGCGGCTCGTAAAAGTGATTTAACGCCGGCACTCTCCCGCGTCGTCGCGACTTCGAGCCGCGAAAAGGCCGGCCTTTTCACGAGATGCGTCGGGTTTAGTGTCGTAAGAGCGCAACTCGAACTGCATCGACCGATCGGCGGCCGAGTGGACGGTTTGCCTTTAAGTCTCCTGTTTCCTTGCCGCGGCCATCTTGATTAATGACGTCAAATGCGGAAAAACGTGTGTCTAAAATTCTTACGAGAGACGTTGAAAGAAAATAGCACGTCTACAAAATGACATTCGTAATCGATCGAAAGTACGTTTGTAAAATATTCCGAAAATGTTCTCTTTGCTTTGTCATTTCAATGAGCAGTTATAAAATTAACGCAATAAAATCATGGTAATTGATAGGAAAAGGAAGATTCCACGTTACGTTAATTTTGCAGGTGTTTATTGACTGTTAAAGCAAAAGAGAGAAAAATTTCCAGGATATCTTACGTGGAAACGTGCCCATTCGATTGCAAGTGTCGTTTTCAGAACGTGTATCTTTTTATTTCCACGTATTTCGCAAGAAATTGAAGCATGCATTTTCTCGTCCCTGACGTCATTAAACATTAGACAATTACAGCGAGAGATCACATTGAGAGACACACAAAAGAAAAGTGAAGTAGAATCAAAGGAATTTTGCGAACCAAATCTTTTCAATCACAACGTTCAGTCCACCGAATAAATTATACAGTTGCTGTAATGAGCTATTAGCCGATTCAACGATTGCAATTTGGCCGGCAACTGTATCAACATAACGTATTGTTGCGCCAGCGTATAATTTGTTCAGCAGGCGCAATATTTTTCGAAACGAGGACTACCAATTTCATCGATCCAATCGCTTTCTTCTCAGAAGCTTCAACACAGACGCATAAAACGACATTGTTCACCGATTCACCGACTCATCGATTCGCAAGTGATGAGAATTTTTAAGCCTGAAAATAACACCCGCGAACTTGACGCTGAAGGAACACCATGGGTCTGTCAGGCCTGAATAACGAAAGAAATGTTAAATATCGTAGAAATGTTAAATATCCTTTTCACATTTTTTCGTGTTTTATGAATTATCGAGTTTATTGTCAATTTTTATTAATCGCTTTTATAGACTATAGTTTGCTGCCAGGAAAACAGTTATCTTACTAAATCGGGCTGATAGTAGCAATGGTCGCGTGAACCCAACTATTTTTCTGAGTAACAGAGGAACAGGGATGGGATATAGCGTCTTGCGCAAAGCGAGGAAGAGAGGATAAGCGGAAGAGAACGCGTGTAGACCTCATAGGCTCAACATGTTACTGTCCGGGTTAGCGCACCGTCGATTTCTCGTCGGCTGATCGGGGGTCGCCGCGGATACGACGTTTCGGCTGTCTCTTTCCTTTTTTCTCCCTCTTTCGTTTTTATCCCATCGAAGCGAGTCCCGTGATTAACATGAGCGGATGCAGTTGCCGCGAGTTTGCGCGGCGATTAATCTCCTTCCGCACGTAGTTGGCGAAGATAAAACTTCCGAGCGAGTTGCCCGCTGAGAACCTCTGAAGAACTAGATCAATTACCGAGGGGGGNCTCCAATAGACGAGTAGGGTGCCGCGTCGATTCTTCGTGATACTTTATCGCCGCTAATCATCCCCGTGTGCCTCGCATTAACCGCGCCGTATATTCTACCTCGCGAACTCCCTCGCACTCTTTCTCTCGTTGCGAAAGCAGACGTATTCGATTATACACCGTAGTCGCTTTTGCGCCCGTCCGCCCGTCGGTCCCGTCCGTCTTTCTCGCGACGGATCGATCTAAGTTCTCGCACGCGCGGAATCCACGTGGAAGCGAGTTACGGTGGCCTCACGTTATTATCAACGGATAAAAAAATTTCAACGCGGGCAAATACACTGGGCTTTCTTTCGCGATCCCTCCTCTCTCTCTCTCTCTCTCTCTTTCTTTTTATATTTCCCAACCACGGCCCCACCGCGAAACTTTGCACTCTGTGCATACTGATAATGCTTAAAGAGCGCGCCACCGGGCACGCGATTAAGGAAGTTGGATGGTCCCTCGTGGGAAGGACCGCGGTGTTTCCGGCAGAAAAATGTCAGTAATGAAAGCGAAGAAAAAGCGGGCCGAAGTGTGTTAATTAAACATTCCTGACGGAAATAAAGGCCGGAGACGGCGGTCGGCCGGTTGCTCGGCTGAGATGCGCGAAGAGGATAGTTGTAAAGCATCCTTCCGTAGACAATAAAAGGGCATGAACCGCGGGCAGAAACGCATTTTAGCCGTTTGCGGCGAGAGTATCGGATATCTCGCCCCCGCGGCTTCATGCGCTTCATCCGCACGAGACGGACAGGACAGAACGACAAACAAGCGCCTCCTCCGCGGAATACCGTTAATTAAACAATTTGTTCATTCGCTTGCCGATCAACCCCGTCGATGTGAGCGTTGACTATACTGGGAGAAATTATAGTTATCTTCGGCCTCGACCATACCTTTTTTAAGGCTTTAACCGCAGTAATAGTAACAACAATATGGATGTAGGGGGAAAATACCAAAACCGAAATACCATTTCATTTTTGGGTTCTAAAGTACTGTTGAAGATGTAAAATTAAAATCTGTCGTTACGTGGACCAGAAACACTTCTCTACCGAAATATGTGATAGTCTTGTGAAAATTATTGAATATTTCCATACAAATAATTATTTTTTAAGATGTTGGAGGATTGACATTTCTAAGAAATAGAGCCCAAAAATGGCATATCTGTGATACGTATAGGAAATTATCAAAAAAATAAAAGAAGCAATGCAATTATATTATTTTGTGCATTTATTATGTATCTACATGTTATCTTTAATCTTATGTATTTTTCAAAATTTCAGGAATTTTGCGATATATTGCTTCTTTATTATATGGAAACGTATCTCCTGATTTCTCTCCGATCATTTTAACTTTTCGACTACATTATAGGTCAAATAGATCCGATAAGCTGTGTTTGAAGAGCTACAGCGAAGAGAAGTGCGTGATCTATGAGTTCTCTCCCACATCCGAAAAATCGTTAGAAAGTTGTTTTGTCCGTTAGATGTACGGATTTGATATGTTGTGTGTTTGGGAGCCATTTGAACTTGACGCAGAGTCGGTTAAATCCATAATGTGCAGTTGGTATATAATTTGACGCTACAAATGAAATGATTTTGTTTCGTTGAAAATTTGTGTGTAAACGTAAGTTGTGATTACGCCTTTTTTTGAAAATAATAAATAATTGTATTATATTAGAGTCAAATAAAATATAACCTACACGAGCGCGTCCTAAAAAACGTGATCTTAAATAATTTATTATTCTTTTAAACAATGCGTGTTACCATTTTGCATGTAAAAAATAAACTATTTTTGATACCATCATAGCAAACATATGTTTTTCCATATATTCCAAAATATCTATTTTCAACACTTCAAAGTACTCTTTTTTCCGTGATCCAAAAAAAATATGTTTTTCGAATCCGTATTAAAGTTATATTTTTTTTATTAGAACTATCTTTCAATTTTAATAAAAAGTAAAGTAATTACGATTTAAAAATAAAACATTACTGTACACGACTATTTAAATTCGAATTTTTTTTCAGTAATTTAAAAACCTGATTTTCTATGAATGCATAATCAAACATTAAGTAAAAGAGTTACACTTGATTTGAAAATTTTGTCAACTTTTTTCCTTTTACAATTTTTCAAATATGAAATTTACAATATCATATAGGGCCAATATGACCCTGTTTGCGGTGCGAGCGACTTTTTAGGCGTGTGCGATCGAAGAGTTAAGTAAATAAACAAGAAAAACGAGGAAAAATCAATCACTGGCAGCTTGAATTGTATTCTGTAAAATGATATTTCACAGCAAATTCAGGTATATCGATTGAAAGATCAGTGAATTCAAGTATCTCAGTTCACAAAACAACTTAATCTTAATTTTTCTTGCTTAATTCAGTGACAGATGATAGCGATTATATTATATCAAGATTCCATGTGATTTAAAAAGTTTAAAACTCACATTATAAAGTAGGTATTGTCAAATAAACTGTGCTGCTGCTTTTTACTTTAATTTTCATAAAAAGAAAATGCTACAAAACTTCAGCAGAATGAAAAATCAAATAACGCTGATAACACAACTGAACGCGCTTGCAAATAAAAACTGCCACCTGTGCTCCAATTACCGTACACGGTAAATGAAATTCATGTTCTGTTCGACATAGTTCAATACTTTATAGCTGAAAAACATGGGTGTGTCGGTTTACCATACCTATATCCATTTCAATGCTTTTCCTCTATTAATGAAATGATTTATATCTTCCTATTCTCTTTCATCTTCGTTTATATCTTCTTATTTATATCTCTATATCAAAATAATCTTTTGTTTCTTTCTAATCGTAATTTTGGTACATATATATAGTTGCTTTGCTAGAAGACGTAGCATACGAAAACGCTCGGCACACAAGCATTCTCGTGACTATCACTCTCGGTCGTTAGGTAATTACGCGACGAGTGCCGCAAGGGTTAAAGACAATCGTTTCACACTCTCGATTGCATAATTATCAAACAATTTCGATTCATTGAGCGACTGCAAGGAAGTAATTAAAATTAATAATTTTCACGTTCTTTCATTCGCGAGCGTACGCGATTGATCTTCCCAGAGATACTGATACATATGTATACGCTTAAATGCGTCAAATTGTTCTTTCTAATTCAAATGCAAGGAGAAGCAAACGACAAAAGGAGAAGAAGAAGATCATCTCAACGCTGGTAGGACATGATGAAAAGAATTCTTGATCAGTTCTTGTCCTTTCAGCAAGTCCTCAGTTCAGCAAAGAACAGGGAAGAATAGAGAAATTTAATTAAAGAAAAAGACAAATCATTTCCTGAAGACCACAACACGTTGACATTATAAGGGGAGTTATTCAAACGCGTTTTCAACAAAAACATTACGAACATTATCGTGAACGAATATTCACTACGAAATTACACGAAGGAAAGAGAAATCCAGTCGAATGATTGGGTCGAAGTGTCGCGCGATAGTTAAGTCGTTTTCTTCAAGTTTCAAAAAACTCATCCCTGATAAGGTTGATGCGTATCCGCGCGTTTCAACTCCATCAATTTTCATCAACGATAATTAACGGCGCCGATTCGCAGCAGATACGGCGCGGAGCGCTCGAAGTCACGNTTTTCCCCCCCCCCCCCCCCCGCTCCACCTTTGCGTTTAATGCTCCCGTTCTAATCACATCGTCACCTGCGGCATACGTAGTTACGGTACTGCGGTACTACGATGATACGTTAGCGTGCGGAAACTGTTTGCCGCCCGCGGAAAGCCGCCCCCGACCGGTTCGGGAAGGTGTCACCGGAGGATAGGAAAGAGAGAGAGAGAGAGAGAAAGTGGTAGATGATCGTTGATCCGCGCGGAATAGCGCGGCGGTCGCGACGTTGCGGGAAAAATTGCTAATCACAACTGTCGCTGGGAGCGTTGCATTCATTTCTCCGGCTATGAATTTACGCGTTATTTTGATGGGGCGCGCGCGCATTCGAAGCGCCGACGTATAAATAAACGACACCGCGGAGAGATGCTCGGTGGAATTATATTTTTTAGCGCCGCGGCGCACCGTCGCGGGAATTTGTTCAAACACGGGCTCGCGCGCGCAGAACGATCGATGTGTTAACAGTGTACCATCGACGGGGTTCTCCTTGCGTCTCGAATTTCGGCGTTGCGCTGATTAAAACTCGAGCCCGACCCGATTATTATTCGACGAGCCTGCCGTCCTCGAACCGTTGTTTGACAGGCCGCGTCGCACGATTCTCGCGCGATTTACGAACGATTCATTCGGAGATAGCGCGAAGCGGGTACTCCGGTCGAGAGACGGCTTCTCTTTCGGGAAGAGTCTTTGAAGGAAGTATGCCGAATATCGGGGGAGTCGCCCCGGTGAAGCGGCACCGCGTGAAATACGCGAGAATTCCGGCCGAGGTATCAGAGAGTCTCGTAACCGGCATCGAGCGCAGTCGCTTGCTTCCACGTCAGACAGCCGAAGAAAGCATTAAGATTTCTCGCGATTGGCCTAGGTTGGGGACTGCTGCGGGAAGTGCGGACGACATCGGACGGGCGGCGAAGAGGGGCCGCGGGTGGGAAGGACACGAGAAGGCGAGACGTACGCGCGCGTGTGTGTGTGTGTGTGTGTGTGTGCGTTGCTTTGGAGGAGGTTGGGGGATGGTTTATAGGAGGCAAGAGGACGAGAAGCAGAGGACGGCGGTAGGTAGCAGTGGGTGGCGGGCCGAGGGTGGCAAAGGAGTAACGGCAGCAGCAGCAACAGCGGTAGTAGCAGCAGCAGTGGTGGTAGCGGTAGTAGTAATAGTAATAGTAGTAGTGGTAGTAGTAGGAGTAGTAGCGTAGCAGTAGTAGTAGTAGCAGCGGCAGCAATGGTAGTAGTGGTAAGAGGAGGTAGAGAAGGTAGAGGACGAGCAGGAGACGGTGGTGGAGGAGAAGAGGAGGTGCGGCAGAAGGAGGAAGTGCAGAGCGAAGGAGGAGGAGGGCGGTCGGTTGAGACGCGGAGGTACAGGCGAAGGAGAGCGAGTCCGGTGGGTTGGGTTGGTTTGCACCAGCACCACACCAGCACCGACATGGTTCCAAGCGAAGGAGAGGATGGGGTAGGATGGCCGGGCCTCTGCTCGCTCGATAGAGGCGCGTCCCGTCGTCCCATGATTGGAAACCAAATCGCCGCACATCCATCCCCCTCTTCGTGCCGCCGACGCCGCCTCACCCTACGCTTCCGCGATTCTCCGCCACCCCGCTCCCCGGGGATCCCCCAACCATTCACCCTTACTCTCTCGGCCCTCGCAACCCTATCCAGAGCTTACTCCCTCGGAGAGAACGAGTCCCTTTAGCTCCTCTGTCTCTCTCTCTCTCTCTCTCTCGTTCGCTCCCATGTTCTCTCCGATTCTCTTCGGCTCTACGAGTCTGTCTTTCTCGCTCCTTCCCACTGGTCTAACTTTGCTTTCCTTCCTTCCTCCTCCTCCGACAACCTCCGGCTCTTCCACATCCACATCGTCGACGTCCACATCCACCGCCACCCACCACCGCCTAGCCCGCCACCTCCCCTAGGGACGCTAATGTCGAGCTAAGTCCTTAAAACCCCTCAGCCGGAGGCCGGCGAGCCCGCAGACCGGAATGGCCTCCATAAGTAACCGGGTTTACACACCCCAAGACCCTATTTCTCACCGTGGAAAAACTGCAGTCGGCTCCGTTACGAACGCCCTCCCTGCCGCCCTTCGGTCCACCCGCTCTGCCCCATCGCGTAACCCGAACATCCCGTGCTTAGTCCGCCAATGCTGGATTGCAACTTCCACCGGACGGTCCCGGCGTATCGACGGCTCTCGAGGAAGATTAGGAAGATGAGCCCTGTGAAAAACGCGCCTGGATCTTCCTCCCTACGGGTCGCTTCTCTTCGCCCGGGCGAGTAATTTTCGGGCTTGGAGGACGACTTGGAAATACGGACGCGACTCTTGCCGGTCTAAGATTTTTCCCGCTCGCGATTTCATCCCCTCTATTCCGCGTGCCAGCCTGGCTGGGTTTTGAGGATTCTGCAGTTCCACCTCGTACGTCAACACTCAGTCGGCAGTTATAACGATATACAACCCAGAATCCTATCGAAAATTATCTACACGGATACTGAGCGGTATCTACGAGAAAACCGCCAATGTCGCGCGCAAAAAGTCAACGTCTCACCTTTTCGCGAGTCAGGCACTCTTGAGGAGAATATTTTAAGCATCGAACATTCTCACACACATACACACACGAACTCGATCGAAAAATATATAAGACGACATATACAAAGTTTCGTAAGAGAAAAGTAAAAGTTAACCAAGAGCTAAGTTAACCATAAAGAATATTTGCATAGTGAGAAACTACGCAAAAAGTGCAGAACTAAGCTGCGCTAGAACTAAGCGAGCTAAAAAATTATCACACACAAACTATACGAAAGTTTAACCGAACTGAAACCTCTCTGAAAGCTCGAAAACTAAAATTCTAAATTTGAATTAAAAACTAAAGAAGGAGAGAGAGAGAGAGAGAGAGAGAGATCCTCGTAGTCGAAGCGATCTCGGGACGGAGGGACGTCGAAAGCGCCGATGGCCCTCCTGGAAATTCAAGAGGAGGGCGATCCTTTTGCACGCGTCGCCGCTTCGGTTCCGCCGCGCGCCGTTCGATTCCCGACTAATTAGCGGCGATCGGCGATCAATTGGAACGGGCGTATGGTAATGGAAGTTCACGACGGGTTATACAACGTTGTTGTATATGGTAATGGGTCGACTTAATGGCCGAATGGTAAATGGGACAGCGCGAATAGGATATTTCTAACGATATCGAGGGTGCAAGTGGTGTCCTAGCCTCGCGGCGAAACTTTGCCACGCGGTGTGACGCCACGGGTACTTTCACTTTTGCTCGTAATGTTTATGCAGAACAGCGAGGAAACTTTCTTGAGGTGGAGAGGTGCGCCGGTAACTGCGGCCGCCGATGTTGTATGCACCGCGAACGAAGGTAGGAAGGGGGGGGAGGGACGGTGAAGGGTAGCGGCAAGGGGCGCCACGGAGCGACTGTGTGCACGGTGTCGGCCCGCACGAAAGTTCGAATCGAATATCCGCAACGCACGTGAGATATTAAATCGACGAGTGACGAGCGACTATCGGCGCTTTTCCGATAGTTTCCCCTCCCTCCCTCCAGCCCCGCGCTCCGTTTCGGCGCGGGGGAATTCTTGCGACCGAATGCTACCGCCGTCGGCGGAGGGCCGCGCGCGAAGAAGACAAAACGAAGGGTACGGCGGAAGATATACAGGCGCCATTAACGCGATAGATTCGTCGATGCGCCGATTTACGGCCGGGTCGGCGAGCGCGCCGCGCGCTGCTGAATTTTTAAGCGCTCGAGTAATTAAAACTTCATTAAGGAGTCGAGTCGCTCTCTTCTGTTTTATCCCCGCCCGGCGGAAGATACCGTCCGACCAGCCACGGAGCAGTATTTATGATTGCGCCCTCGGAGCGTTCATTATTTCCGATACTTGAGCGCCGATTATGCCGCGTGATTTCTCCCCGCCGCGTAACGAGGATAAACATACGTAAATACGGAAGGAGATACCGCCGGCGAGGGAAAAGGACGCCTCTCGCTTGCGTTGGGATCGCTTTTTCTCTCTCAGACCCTCTATTATTCGCGCGCTTCAACCGCGTAATGCGACATACGGTTTTGTTTTTCCACGCTTAAGGAAAATCACACTGAAGTTAGAGTCATTTTCAGCCTCAAATGTATTCCTTTTCTTTTCAACTCGAAAAATAGTAGTGGCAGCGCGCACGTAAAGGGCTGTCCACTGTGGCCGTAAAATATGCAATTATTGACCAATTTGGTTCTTACAGTCCGAGAATAATCGCCTGTGGCCGGTGCTTAAGATTTATATCACCGACACTGTAGTAAGATTTACAAGAAAAATAATTTTTTTCACCGCAATTCTTTCACGTATGCGATTATAGTTACAAATACAAAGAAAACTTTCTACTCAGTACGGAACGTCAACTTAGAGTGAGCGAATGAATAGTGTTTATCATTTGCTTAGTTTACACGCTCTCAGGTACGTGTGAATGTACAATTTAAGCTTATGTGTATATGTGTGTGTAACACAAATATGTTATAATTTGCAATCAGCGTCACACATACATGCGACGCGACAATTTCTTACGAGAGGTCAATGTCACATAAATGCGACAGCAAGCGTTTTCTTTTATCATCCACATTATCAAAATTTATTCGATAGACGGTGAAAGATAACTTGGAAGATCAGCAAATCTTACGCTGTATCAAATCGATAAATATATAGCAATGTATCTTAAGTACCGTCCAATATTTTAGGATTTGATTTTTCAAGTCATTTTATAAAGAAAAGTTCTTGTGAACGTATGTTCACATCTTTATGAAACGATCTGAGTAATCAACTCTTAAAAATATTGGACGATATTTAAGAAACACCTTGTGTATTTACTTATTTACTGCGACGGTGTAAAATTTACCGTTCTCCGAAATTATTGTCCTCTGTGCACAGTTGCGTGAAAAATAAAACACGAGATGGTTTGTGGGGCGAGTCCTGCTGATAAACCGTAGCAGTGAACGCGTCAGAGCACCCTCTGGCTTGGCCCACAGCCGATTATATACGAGTAAGGCCCGGTTTGATTTTGCGAAGCAAACGCAACCCTCTCATATCGCGAAATAAACGCATGTGCGCATGCGCACAATTAAATGCCGATACGATGGGCTGAGCGTGAACTCGCTGATGCAGTGAAAATCGTCTTTATTACGCGTTTCAACGAGCTCGAGAGAGACTTAATCATCCCTTACGAATTCGCGAAGCGTCGTCGTCCTCGATGGGGGAAGTTCTCTTTAAGGAGACGCGATACCAATATGTCTGTCGTCGTTAGTGACGTTGCCGGATGAGCGAGCAGCCAGAGAAGCCCTCGACGACGACGACAAGGAGGAGGACGATGACGACGACGACGAAGACGACGGTGAATGCCCAGAGGCCCGAAGGATATGAGAGTCGCCCGGCCGCAGGATTCTGCGGGGGAGTAGTCGGGGGCTACCACACGACGGAACGCGTCTACCTTCGGCAAAGTGTATTGACGGCTGCAGCTACGCGGCCGCACACACCCAACCGAGATGACGACGACGACGTCGTCCCTTCTCTCTACTCTTGGCCGAGAGAGCCTTCTCTGAGCGCTCGAATCTCGGGAACGTCGCGCTGGATACGCTCGCGCGCGTACGTACCTATGTATGTGTGGGAGCGTGTAGAGATGTGGGGTTGTGTAAACGCGTTCATAGTCTCTCTCTCTCTCTCTCGTCTAGGTAGGTAGGTCGAACTTGGGCTCACGGAGTGGAATTACGTCACGCTACGCTGGAGGATAGGGCACGGCAAAGTGGAGATAGGACGGGTCAAGACGCCCGCTATCGTCTCGGATGGCTTCGGAAGGGTTAAAGCGCTGTCGTGACCTCCTTCCTGCCATCCCCGCCTGTCGAGCGGAAACTTGGCTCGGAGAGCAAGCGCCGAAAGAGCGAGCGCCGCGAATACGAGGGCGAAGCCCGATAAATTAGTTCGTGCGAAGAGTGGACCTCTCTTCCCTCTCTCCCTTTCTCTCCCTCTTTCCCCCTCGCTCTTTCCCTTTCTCGCTCGCTCGCGAGCTTTTTTTCGCCCGAGTTGTTCGCGCGCGCCCGTTGCAGCGGCTCCTCCTATTTATATCCTTCCGGGCTCAGCGAGCGGGCGAATTCGCGGAAAAGTATTCGGCGCCCGTACGCGCCCGGATTCCACGGTAACGATCTTTAATAAGTCCGATAATCGACCGCATTGTGGCGCGCCATAGAGTTGCCCCGCGCGCGTCTAATTAAACTTAACGAATTCCGCTCGACATCAAATATCTACCGGCTGGTCCCGGCCGGCGATTAATTTGCCCCGAATTACCCTCGGCGAAAGGGAGTTTTTCGCGACTGCTCGCGCACGAGCGCCGGTATCGGCCCAGATCGCTTAGTATTTATCAGGCAAATAGCGTTGTTTGCGGCCGGACAGCCGGCGAGTTCCCTCTCCCCAGGGAAGAGAGGCGCATTTTTTCCTCTCTTTTCTCCTCTTTCTCTCTCTCTCTCTTTTCAGTTACATCGCAGAGCACGCAGATCGAGCATCCTCTTGACTCACGCTCTCGTCGCGGCCTCTGCGCGTTCGCATCGCCATTCAGCGAGAATTGACACGAAAACGACGGATCTCGCACATCGAAGCGGCGCGCTCATTTCCGCGAGAGATAAGTCAGCGGTCGCGGGAGCGAAACCGCCCTTCGCAGTTTTACTTGTTGATTCAAATTCCCCCGCATGAGGAGTCCCCGCCTCGCGTCTCCCCGGTCGTTATCGCCGGAAGTGGAAATAAACAGAGGAGCCGTTCTCCCTCTCCTGGTTTAATACGTTCCGGGGGAGCCGAGGGCCGCTGCGAAGTAAAGGTCGCGGCGCCGACTTCCTCGACTATGAGCGGCGCCGGCGAGGGTTGAAGCAGGGACGAGAGGACGGGCGGGCGGGCTCGGGG
>NW_014557714.1:1339481-1400797 GCF_001313825.1 Dinoponera quadriceps | reverse complement strand
GGACGGGCGGGCGGGCTCGGGGGGTTGGGCCGCGACAAAAGTGTGTCTCTGTGGCACGAGGGGCGACATTTCGTCGGCCCCTTTAGCCCGCCCAACGTCACCCAGACGTGAGGTAGGTTAGGGTCTCCGTCTGGTAGGGCGGTAGGACGAGTCTGAGTCGGAGCGTAGGGGGTTTTACGACCCTCGACTCTCTCGCTGTGGATGGGGTTCCCCCGGCCCTTGGCGCTCCCTCCTCCTCTCGTGCCTCCCCCTGCCTCGATCCATCCACCTATCCACGACCCACGGCGCCGCGTGTTCCGCTGAGGTAGGTCACGTCGGTCTCCATTATTATATCACGCCGTCGGTGTAAATCGTCCGCGGGAAAGGGCAGGCTCGACAAGAAGAAGGGCTGCGGCGACGGACGGTGTAAGAAGGGTTGTACGAGAGAGAGAGAGAGAGAGAGAGAACAACCGACACGGCCGATCGCGTATTTCGCGGACGACTCGTTATCTGCGAGTCCCATTTAACCCTTTGGGCGTGAAGGGCGTCATCCGAAAAAGACCGAACTCGAGGAGACGCTTCCCCGCTGAATCCGCGGACGTCCGTAACTCGCAGCGAGTTTCGACCGCACACGAGGCGAAGTGTTACTTACTTTCTCCGGTCGGCGGCAGAAAGATCCGGCCGCGCACTTCTCAGCCGGACGAGTTTCTAAACGGATGTGACGAAGTCGCGGGATCCTTCTCACGAGTTTCGCCTGTTCCACGATCCGCCGGCTATCCTGCTGTAGGGAAACGCGACTGTTACTACGAAATCTGGACAGGCCTTGCTCGATTATTAATTAACTCGTTGAACAGCGCAGGAGTCAGCGGTGACCGACATTACCCCACTGTCGCGCGCGTTACGTGTAAGAGTAGCGTATAAAATATAATTTATTGCATTTGCAATGTCGTTTGCATACACTGAGAAAACAATTTTAGTACCATATTTTATTTTGCAACTATAATCGCGTAAATGACGGGATTATAATCAAGAGAAGCGTTTTTTAAATGAGTGTTACTACAATGTCGGTGATAGTGAATATTTTACACGGTGTATTGCTAATACTATTTCTTGGGATAAGACTAAAAGAAGGCACAGTTGAGGCCGAAAATGACTATAATTTTAATAAGATTTCTCTCAGTATACATCGAATAGAGAGTCCGATGACTGCGTTCGGCGAAAAAAGAAGATGAACGCTTAATGATTATCATCTGTGACTGGATTATTCGTTCAGGAGCCATTTGTCTATTACGGCACACTATAAGGAGGAGGAGGGGTCTAATAACCTGCGTGATGGTCTGTAATGGCAGCGAGGGAATAGACTATGAAACGTCACATTAAATAACGTGTAAATATGGATGCGCGTGATTAGCTATTTTGTGTTCATTCCTGACACATTTGGTTACGTTTGGTGAAAATTTTTAAATTTTGACACGGTTTCGACATGGTTTCGTATTAATAAACAAAATGTTAATTTTTAAATGTTTATTCTTTCAAGAATACAACTTTTATTAATTAAAGTTATAAAGTAAAGTAATTAATTCGATATTATATGCCTAAAAATTCTTTATATTTTAGAAGAAGATAATCTAACAATGTATGCAGTCTAACAACGATTACACACAATATAGTTATAAATTATTTTTTTATTCTATGTGTCGGCAGGAGGGGGGGGGGGATAAATCCACATGTTACGTAATATTGGAAGAAAGCAAGTACTTTATGAAGAAATTGTTAAGAAAAGGAGTAGAAAATACCCAAATTCAGCGTGACGTAATTGTTGAGTGGCTCCTTAGATTATTGATCAATCCAGAAGAATAGGTACCAATTAAGAGCAATATCAATTAAGAGGAATAATCGTTAAAAGCTCACTGAGGTATTTTTTCTGAATTGAACGTAGACAATGAAAAACTAGATTAAAAATACATGTATTATATTTAACGTATATTCAATTGTAATTATTTCTCGTATTTTTAGTGATTCGATCGCGAGTTAACCTTTCGAACAGTCAATGGGAATTAACGCCGGCGGTCAACGTGTCAATCAATTCCTCGTGCGATGGCATTTAAAATTGACGCTCTCGCGAGACACGCGCGTCTATTTAAGTTGATGCTCAGAGAGAACAAAAAATGTACATTATATTACGTATCTGTGATGTGCCGGATAATTTTGGTCGAAAAAACAGTAGAATGTCCGGGAGATGATGAGATTGAAACGAAAGAATTAATACTGTGCTAAATATTTAACGGTAAAATATATTATGGTAAAATTTTCCGTAATATCCGCTGGATTTTTCGGCCGCGTTAGCGGCGCATTAACGAACCACCAACTCTGGTTCGTAGTAACGCGCGCTTCTCGTTCCGACTCCGTACCGAAAGGGTTAAGCGACGTCCGAAACGTGACCCAGGCGCGATAATCCAGCTCGGTTTCTCTGCGCGCCCTCGAAAAAGATAATCGAGAAAATCGCGTTACGGCCCTCTCCGCGCCAGTTCCGGTCTCCCGTGTTTCGTAACCACCCACTCTCTTCTTTCCCTCGGCGCCGACGTATACCATTGGGGTAGGTTACGTCGGCCCCGTTATTATATTACGTGGTTGCCACGTGGGCGCGATAAAACGGACGACGGCCGGGAGAGAAAATGGAGAGCGTCGCGAAATACCGAAAGGTCATTGAGGATATTCAGTGACCGCCGCGCGTCGAATTTTCTCTCGACATGCATGTAATTCGAAATAATTCACTCGGAGGGAAATACGTAGCATTTATAATTATAATCATCATCAGTGGAAGAACTACAGTCAGGATTGCCATTTTTCTAATAAGTGTTGCGATAATCTCAATGATAATAACTTTTCATGGTCGTCTTCTTGGTCGATGAAGTCGGAAACGAGAAAAACATGCTTGAAATGGTTGCTAAGTATATTGAAATAAAGTGATACACACCGAGAAAAAAAGATTTGACGTTTATAACTTATAATCGCATAAGCAAAAGAATTTTAGTTACGAGAACCATTTTTCTAGTAAGCGTTATTATAGTGCACGGAAAAAAGATTTAGTTGAATTCGACGATGAGTAAACCAAAAGCTTTTTGGTTGAGGAAAACAGAATTTCTGGTTGTAAGAATCGAATTTGGTTCACAAAGAAATTTAGTTCAAATCAGAAATTTTGTTTCCTTCAATTGAAACATGTTTGGTTTATTCATTGTCAGGTAAATTCACTCAAACTCCTTTTTAGGTGTGTCAATGATAATAACCTTACATAAATCTTGCTATTACACTGAGAAAAAAATGTAATTGAGTCAACGAAATTTTACTTAAATGAACATAATTTTTTCAATTATTTTTTCAAACGTTTAGTCCACTGAATAAATTATATAATTCCTGTAATGAGTTATCAGTTGATTCAATGATTGCGATTTGGTTAGCAACTATATCAACATGTTATTGCGTCAATGCGTAAATTTGTTCAATGGACGTAACGTTTCTTTGAACGAAAGTCAGCGTCGATTTTGTAGATTCAATTACTTTTTTTCAATGTACTATATTTTTCAATTGATATCTTAAAAAGATATACATAGCTGACGTTGAAAATGACTATAATTTTAATGAGATTTCTCTCAGTGTACATCCACAAAATGACACTTATAATTGGTCGAGTGGATTTGTAAAATATCCAGAACTTCTTCTTTGCTGCGGTGATCGATAAATAGCTGTAAAATTAATGTGACATGTGACCTACTTTTTAACTACACGATGTTGTCACGTCCATTTTACGATTATTTATTCAGCACTGAAGTAAAAATTAAAGTTTTTGGAACATTCCGCAAATTTGCTCAATCGATCGCGAATGTCATTTTACGGACGTATCTTTTTTGTTTCAACGTATTTTGTAGGAGTTTCGAGCGTACGTTTTCGTCACTTCTGACGTCATTAATCAGGATGACCGCGGCGTGGAAGCAAGGATCAATCGAAACCCTTATTTCGACATTGTGCGACGACTCGTGCGAGATCTCACGCGATGAAACGACAGGACCCCATCGATTAATCACCACGAGCCCGCCGTATCTCGCGCGCGCGAATCCCAGTTTTTCCAGTCTCACACACTACGAGGAATCCCGCTAAATTAATAGTCACTTCCAGCCTGAACGATATCTTCTTCTATTTTTCTTATTATTAATCTAAAAAAGTAGTAGCAATACGCATGTACACGGAAAAAAGAAAGAAAAAAAATTCTATATTCAAGTAAATATTTGCTAAAGAATACTGGAAAATTTATTTTACTTGGATTGAGTAAATATTACTTGAATGTGGTATTTTTCCTCTCAGGATGCTACATTCAGGTAATATTTAATTCAAATAAAATAATTACCCTAATATTCCTTGGATTTTCCTTTCAATCTAAAGTTCTTATCACTGATACTATAATAATAACATTTATTAGAAAAATGGTTTTCCTGATCATAATTTTCTCACTCATGCGATTATAATAATAAATACCAATAATTTTGTTCAATGTACATCCATCCTTCCTCAAAAATCGTTCACTCGACTAATTTTCGTTAAATACAGCCAATGTTTTACAGAATTTTGATACCAAATGAGTATTCCGATCAACTAGACTGAATTTGTTCCTATAACAGTTGGATCAGATTCAGCGTTTGTTTTCGAGTAAAAGTATTCACTCGATAATTCAAAGTGGAGAATTCATTCTATATGAATGAACAATTATTCAAAATTGTGAAATACTCAACTATCATTCTCTATCTTTCGAGCGAAATCTCATACTAAAAAATTCATGAAATACACTACATACGTCTATAACACAGTCCAGGGCTTCATACGATTGTTGATGCATTGATGCATCATGAATATTTTCTGTCTCCTTCTTTCGGATCGTCACGCCCGAATTCCGAATGCCTTCGAATGATATCGCGTGAAAACAAGTTTTTAAATCGATCGCATTGCACATTGACAGAAATCCCACAAAAATTATAGTCACTTACGTGCATCTACTATGTCTTTTGGTTTTGACCTAAAAAAATAGTAGTAGAGATATGAATATAAGGTTTTTATCACTATACATTTTGAAACAGAAAAAAAATTTTAAAACAGTATTTACTCGATAAGTATAATAACATATTTATTATTTAAATCTATCTAAATTTTTTATTTAAGTAAAATAAACAATGGCCTCTATGCAAAACTTAAGCATAGATATAAGAAAACGTACACAGAAGAAACAGTTTGGTTAATTTTAATAAATATAAGGCCGAATAAATATTTTATATTTTTGAGATATTTTAGGTATTTATTCCGTCAATGTAATAATATTTATTAGAAAAATAGTTCTGTTGACTATAATTTTCTCGCTTATGCAATTATAATTACAGATACTGAAAATTTATTTCTCAGGACGCTTTATACCACTTTATACCACCACTTTATAATAACATTGATCGAGGTCAGTGAGAGAGGTCACCACGCCCGGATATGGGCAATAAGAATAGAAAGAACACTGATCGACAAAATATGACCTTTTCTCAAGTTCGGAAATAGCACGAATGGTTTCTAATAGATTTTTCAACGCTGATTACGAATCCGGCCGTAAAAATTGCCTAGAAACCACACTTGTTATCCTGACACGTGTCATCGGACGAAAGTGTTTTTCGAATTTGACGAATAAAATAATACAGTTTCCAGCAAAAGTGCAACCGCACAAAGCAATTAGAGATACACCGCTATCTTTTTACTAATTGATGTAATCCTCGATGTCCTCCGTAAAAAATCACATCTTCGATCCTCGGCGACCCGCTCTTTCTCGTCTCTTCGATAACTAAATCCTTGAGATATTAATTTAACACGTGTCCCTTCTCGAGTGTTCCTCGCTAAAAGTTTCTTAAACGAGATCAGATCAGTGCATAGGATCAACGTCGGAATAATGTCCCGTCTTATTCCCGCGCGTGAAATAGCCGAACGAACGACCAAATGTCGAGGCACCACCAGCGTGACGATATTGTTCATCCGCTGCGCGCGAAGGGAGGCGCACTAAATCCGCTCGGAAACGAAGACCGCTCGATGACGGCGCGAATAGCGGTCGCTTCGCGGAACATTACGATTCACCTCGCGCCATTCTCTCGTATACGCGGAAAATGCAGATGTGGACTGGCTCGTCGCAGTTTACGCCGATCGCCGAACAGGTTGGTTGACGATCGAGTCGTGATTCGAAACGCGCGAAACCATTCGCGACAATCTTGCGGATATATTAACGCAGATCATCGAAGCGATATCGCGCCGGAGCTAGTGTCGACGCCGGCCGAGAAAACGAAACGAGCGAGTCGGACTCGGCTGTCGCGTCGCGCTGCTGTGAAAAATATGCATCGTCTTCGTCAAACAACATTGAAAACGGAATTGTACGCTGAGAGAAAAAAATTGTCAAAAGTGATAAATATTTATTCGGCGGGTAGCAATAACAGATTTATTTAAATCTAAATTCCTTCATCTGGGATGAAAAAGTTGCAAATTTAAGAAAGCTTGTATTTTTTCTCATTTTCTTATTTGGGAGAAATTTTTTTCAATGTAAAAATACATATACATTAGTATAAGTAAATACGTTATTATAGAGAGTACCCATCAAATGTTCTCTCTATTTTCTGGATATTTTTTCTCTCAGTGTACAGTTTCGAAGTGTTAATAATTTTTATGAATGGCAAACATCGACTCGGTATCTCTTCAGATATATATAGGAACACAAGATCTCCCAATAAGATCTTTCCATATATATTCCTTTTCTAATATTCTAATTAGTAATTTTCAGTAATTTTCTGTGAATCTAAATTAAACAGAAAAAATAATAATTCCCTTGCGTCGATTTATTAAAATTGACCAAGAATTAAAAAACTTCTATATCTTTCGCTAAAAATGACATATCACCTACTAGAAACTTGCCATTCATGTGAAAGAATAAAAATATTTTGTTATAATTGTATAAATGATACGAAAACACGTAATAAATGTCGAAAACTGCGAACTCCGTTTTGATCACACGAGGTTTCTCAGCAGCGGCGGATAGAAAATTTTCGAAGCCTGATAGAAAACTTCGGCTAATGAACGATTCGAACACGACATACCTAATTAACCAGCATATCTTTATTCTATTTTATACATAAAAATGTACAAAGCATAGGTATTAGAAATATTAGAACATATCAAAATAAAATATATGAATACGCGACGAATACAGAAATATTCGCCGAGTGCTTTAATTGAGTTTAAAATATCGTTAGGCCCACCTATTATTAATCTATTACCTATTTTGAATCACTATACTTTTTCCCCAAATTATTATTATTATATCAAATATCTATATTGCCATTAAAAATGCTACTCACCTTCTCTGTGTTCTGATTCCACGTAAAAGATTGTTTACACGCCCAATGAAGGGCCAACAACGGGGTCGAAGATACATCTATCTGGGATTGCATTCACTTACCGTATCTTTAGCAATTCGATTGTCAGTCGGGCTTTCGTACGATCAACGGTACAATCAGCGCGGCAGCCGACGCGTTAACGTATCGCAAATTCCCCGGGCGCCCGAGCGAGTGTAAAATCGATCTCACGTCGGATCACGTGCAATCGATCGACTCTCGAAATCACAGGGCGATCCTTCCCGAGAGGGGCGGTTTCGTAAGTCCCGCATTATATTCGCCCGTTGTTTCTGGGCCGCGACCTTGAACGTGCGAACGTCCGCGACGTGTCATCCGCAGGAATATTATGCCGCGTAAATAGCCGCGAATAAGGTGATACGAAAGGGGCTGAGAGCGGCGGGAGGGAGGGTGGAAAGGATAAAAGCGCGAGAGACCGAGCGCGGAAAATACTCCCGCTGGTAACCAGGCATGGAACAACGAATTCCGATGCGGGAGTGATACACGCCCCTGGCCCGGCGCCAAGGGTTTACGCTGCAAAATTGCGCTTCCAACCCTCACGAGCCTTCCGCACCCGTCCTCCGGCACGTACACTCGCACGTGCACACAGCGCGCGCGCGCGCGCGTATACACACACACACACACAGACACGTCCATTCGCTTTCGTCACGTCCCATTTTCATCCCTCTTTCGCCGCGTCGCGCGCCCCGTCCCTTCGATAATGCGTCCCGCCACGATTCCGCCTTGTCTGCGGCTCGTGCGCTCCGCCGGCCTGCGCCGCTCACGATTATAATGCGGGCTCCGAGTATCGCCTTGACTCCTTGATCGATTTTAACACCGTTGCGAGCGGTGTTACGCGAAAAACAGATTAACCGAGGCGAAGTTCTCGCGTGAACGCGGCCCGCGCGGGGAGAGAACGTTTGTCGTCGTCCTCGACGTTTCGCTCGATTATACCTGTAATCGCGGGGCTGTCGGTTATAGTCGCGCCGTACGTGTCGAAACAGGCCGACTCTCGTCACATGGAGGAGCGGCGGAAATCGCCGCCGGTCAGCCGAATAAACTCGGCCGCAGCGCCGAGTAGTCTTTCGTGTATTATTAATAGAAGGAAGGCGGAGTAAAGCGATCCCACGGGGTCGTAAGCTTTCCCCTCGCTTTTAAGTTTCGCAGAGACGACTTCGTGCGCCGGCCATTTTAGAAATGGCAGCTTCGACGACGCGCGACCGCCGGCACCAACGATCGATCGATCGATCGGCGACCCGTTGCAACGGAGGGATTTTCACCGACCGGCGGAACAATCGATGAATGCGCGCGCGCGCCATTGCCGATCGGCATCGCCGCGTCCGTGGGATTTCGTTACGCGTTGCCGGGTTCGCGAACTTAGTTCTTGGCAAAGCACCGACCCCTCAAAAAATTCGTCAAACCAGCAAGGCTTTCGCATGCGCGGTCGATGAAACGTAAGAGTAAAGTTGGGGGGTAGACGAAAAGTCAAAAAGTGTGAGGTATTATTGACCAAGTCTCCTCGATCATCGCAATAAAAGCAAAACCTTTGATTCTGGGAGCTTTCATTCTGAGGCCTTTATTGCTGAAGAGGGTCGGAATGACGAGCGAATATTTGGGCAATTTTTTAAGGGGTCCGTTCAATGTAAAGCGGCAAATTTGGTGTTATTGTAGTAAAAATAAATATGTAAGATGTTTCTTAAGTCCAACATTTGGTAAAAGTTTGACTTTCGAAGTCACTTTATGAAGTTCGTTTATGTAAAACATATGCTTACTTCTTCATAAAGTGACCTTAAAAATCAACTTTTGAAATATCGAATATTTAAGAAACACCCTATATATTCATTTTCATTTGCTACAGCATAAAACTTGCTGTCCCTCTATATTACTTCTCTCCGGGTGACAACTTTACACGCATATTGCTCTACTATTTCTCTACTATTAAATCAAAAGAAGAATATAGTTGAGACCGGAAATGATTGTAATTTTAGTGGGATTTCCCTCAATATGCCCTTCGCACTTACGATAGCATCCTTCTCCTTCCTTCCTATTTTCTGTTTTTCTCTACATAATATTATGCAACTTCGCAAACTTCGAGGAGTGGTTACAACCCGCGCACGCGATAATTACCAGCGGACAGTATTCTTCTTATNCCCCCCCCCCCCCCCACAGTGCTCCACTTCGTCTTCGACGTCGAAATATTTTCGCCGTTACGTAGCCGGGCGTGTTATCGGAGGAGATTAAGTTGCCGATATGGAGAAAGGAGAGGTAGGTCGTGAAGGTAGAGAATGGCAACGATGGGGGGGGGGGGTATGCTAATACAAGAGAGAGGAGCCCTCTCAGTCCCCCCGCATCCCTCCTGCCTGCAGCCCACGACTAACACGCGTTCCTGACCCGTCGCTGTCACGACTTCGGAACAATGGCGTCGATATACATGTCTCATTTATATACACGTATTCCTCGATACTCGACGCGCGCGCGCGCGCGCGGTTCCGCAGCACCGGTCCCCGTAGGGGGATCCGCGGGTCCTCGGGGCGATAAAATCCTGGGAATGGAAATCAATTCGGGACGCGCGGATCAAGCATCGACGCGATACGACGCGATACGACGCGACACGGCGCGCCGGGACGCGACACGACGCGCCGGGACGAGGAATCCCTAATTGAAGAGCCCTCTTCTCTCGGATGAGAACGTCGCGAAACGTCGCGAACTGTCCGATCGTCATCACTTCGACGAAAACGAGCGCGAGACGAATTCGCAACCCGTACACATCGACGAGATATTTCAAGTAACGCGCGCGCCAAACGACACTCTCAAACGAAACACCGGGAGAAAAATATTCCGCATTTATAACTACAATATTATAATTAGAAACTATATAGCGGGAGAATT
The DNA here is from genome assembly GCF_001313825.1 of Dinoponera quadriceps. Classification (NCBI taxonomy): domain Eukaryota; kingdom Metazoa; phylum Arthropoda; class Insecta; order Hymenoptera; family Formicidae; genus Dinoponera; species Dinoponera quadriceps. Next base: position 1,390,475 of record NW_014557714.1, on the reverse strand, counting down.
ACAGTCTACAGGCTTAGGTCCGGGAGAAGCAATTTTCTAGTGTTACTGTGTAGTAATCTATTAGATAGTAAGTATTAGAAAGAAGGAAAGTGATTAGATAGTAATTTCTAACTATTATCTAATAAGTATTATTGGACATTAGTGTCACTAGATGTTACTTTTTTCTAGTAAATTACTGACAGTGTTAGTGACTATAACCTTGCATATATATTGTTACTACTATTTTTATAGTTAAAAAACATAGTTGAGGTCAAAAATAATTGTTTTATCAGTGCATGAATCCCGGGTAGAAATTGAACCTCGCGATTGTCCTCCTTCCATAACGAGCGATCAAACGTGATAGACATGCCATAAGTAAGCAAACAAATGTTGGGTCGTACGTAAAACTTTTGTCTGTGTGTATTGTGTGGTCTGTTCCTCATACTGAGAGAAAAAGTTTTAATGTTTGTTACTATAATGGCATAAATGAAAGGATTGCAGTCAAGAGAATCAATTTTTTGAAAAGCGTTATCACAGTATTTTAAGATAACAAACCCTTACATATATATTGTTAATACTTTTTACACTTTTTTTGGCTAAAACCAGAAGAAAATATAGTTGAAGCTGAAAATGATTGTTATTTCAGTGGGATTTCTTTCAGCGTATCAATTTTATGGCGGATCTTGGATACAACAATAAAGAAAAGGTTTAATCTTTCGTTATCAAAACTTATATTTTGCCGTTTCATTTGGCTCATCCGGTCTATGAGATCCGGTAACTTTTCTGATATACCTTTCGAATATTTATAAATATGCCTACCCAAGACATTTTAGTGCACAAAAAGATAAATTTGAAAAAAGTTGTCGCAATTACTATTCTTAAGATAAATAATCTAAGGTATAAGAGAAAATAATGTATCGATTCTACACAGAAAGAAATCAAAAAATGTGCACGTTTTAAGGAAAGAATTCGATGTTTACGCATATGCAATATTTCAAGATTTTACAACTATAGAATCTTAATTTCTTAGCTTGGGTCAATTTGACCTATATATATGTGCCAAACTGGAATTAATTAAGGCATGAGGGGGAGGGCGGTGTTTGATATAGGGAAAGTTACCGTCGTTCGCATACGAGCTTTATTTAAGTCTATTATTTCGCTGAACCGAATTACATTTTCCCTCGTTGGGACGAAATAAGCATATAATCGAGCGTTATATGAAGGAAAGAGGAGCAATATTTCAGTACAGCGGTAATGCACCTGAAAAGAACAGGCCTTATTGTGTATACCTTACAATACATTAACAAAAAACAAATACAACCCTTTCAAGAATGTTACTTCAATTCGTCGCAGACGTCACAGTTCCAACGAGCGAGCCGGTTTAACCTCGAATAAGCGCGAAGAAGCGGTAGCGGATCTACCTGAAGTGCCGTAACTTTTCCCTCAGCGCTAACCGGATCTTCTGGAACGCTTCGGCCGGATATTCACATGTCGATGACGGGGCCTCGGCTATGCCGACACGGAATTGATTTCGCCCGATCGGCGAACGGATAATTAATCCCGGTTCCGCGAGGGCGGGCGAGAAATTCCCTCGGCCGCGCGTCACTTGTGCGGGAGGACTCGTCGATTTCTTAACACGACGAAAGAAGGTGTAACGACCCGGCGTTTCCAGGTCAGGAACTGGGACGTGCGACCGGATTATTAAAAGTCAAGTGAGGCGGGCGAGGTGGCGAAGGTAGGACAAGGAGACCGGCGGGAGGGTGGAAAGTGGATGGTGGACGGGGAGAGCAGAACAGGGGGCGCAAAGAGAGAGAGAGAGAGAGAGGGCGAGAGCCGTGGCTGAAAACTTTGCGCTTGCAGTTGTGTACGTTTCTGGAACAAGAGACTCTTGAGCAAACTCGCTCCTCATTGAACCGCCGACTTCTGAACTACCCCACCGACAGTTAACGAACCCCGAATACCGACGGTTCTGCGCACCGGAACTTCCGGTTTGAATGTTGCGAAGCGAGCAGTGCCGAAGGCGCGCGCTCGCTCGACCGAACGAAATTGCACGGACTGTCCTGCCGCTTTTTCGCGCGACTCGTAATTTCGCGCGACGCCGCGCTTTTCGCGCCCCGCCGCTGAATATTCATCGGTCTCTCGGGAAAGAGAGAGAGAGAGAGGGAGAGGGGGTGACGTATTCTCGTGCGATTATTATTCCGCGAGAGCTCAAGCATCGACACGTCGTCTCGATATCGTGGATTTATCACGCGCGCGCGTGCGGCCAACTTGGTTGGCATATCACTCGGTTTGGCCCAGATAACGGGCCGACGCTCGCTTCCAAGACGGACGGATGCATAAACAAAGGTTGAGAAAAGAGATGGGATCGGTGGATGGACGTAAGAAAGAGAGAGCGCAAGAAAGAAATATGAAGAATGGAAAAGCCAAGAAACGGAGACTGGTCGCGCCAGCCGACGCGGGGGAGAAAGAGACAGAGAGAGAGAGAGAGAGGGGGGGTAGGGATGTATGGAGGCAAGGGAGGAAGCGAGATAGATAGATGGATAGATAAGGACGGGGGGAGGGGGGATGCGCGAGTCTCGAAAGAAAACGCACTTCTCTCTCGGACGTTGAAAAGAGCGAAGTCGCGGGCGGATATGCGGAAACGGAAAAGAAAACGGGGCAGCGGGCGATGGAGGAGGAGAGAGGGGAGAGAGAGGGAGGCACTCGGGAGATGGAAAACGCAAGAAAAGCGTTCGGGGAAAGCGCGCGCGCGCGTCGTTCCTCCATCCCCTCGTTCCTCCTCCTTCCCTTTTTCTCTTCTCCTCCGGACAAATACTTAAGCGGTGGAGGGACGGAGTGAGACGCGCATACGCGCAAAATCGTGCGCGGATATGAAAAATGGAAACTCGGCGTTGGAAAATCGCCGGTAGACGTTAATGTAAACGGCCCGGGAGATCGGGATCCATCGAGAGAGGGAGAGAGAGAGAAAGAGAGAGGTAGAGAAAGACGCGCTCCGTTCGATCGGCGCGCGTGCCCGCCTCGGGCGGGAACGCGCTTTAACAGGAACTACTCGCCGAGCATTCTCTCCTCGCGGAGTCATCGCGCGCCGGAGAGACGGCGCGGTATATTGGGAATACTGTTGAGAAATGCGTCGCGCATCCCAGCGAGGCGGAAGAAAACGCCGCGGCAAACTATCTGCGAAATTTGCGGAAAAATATCTGCGCGTTCGAATAACACCGGGAAATGGAGAGAGGGAGAGAAAAGAAAACCGTGCGTGGGAGGATGATAGGTAGATAGATAGATGAGGAGGAGAGAAAGAGAGAGAGAGAGGGAGGACGAAAGAAAGGGAAAAGGGCGCGAAGTTTTCGCCCGACGTGAAGATAGAAAAAAGAAATCCTTTCTTCTTAACCCCCGGCACGCGCTGCGACGGGCTGAGGAAACGATATTTCCCGTTTTCCTAATATCGAACGGTTTCCTGTACGCGAGTGTAATCATCTAAAAGAGGGAGAGGGGAGAGGAGGGAATGGGGAGAGAAGAAAAAAGCACGAAAAGAGAGGAAGGAGAGCCGAGGGTTCAACGATCGGAGATTGCACCGCCGGTGCAATACGACATGTCACGAACGCGGGTACGTACGTACGTAAAGAGAAACGCGTATCGTCGCGGCGGCAATTCAATCGGCGCCGTCGGCCGCTGGCTATATAGGTAAGCGGAGGGCGAGGGTGAGAGGGTGAGGAGGGAGTGAAGGAGGGCCCTCTCGCGGAGGAGGAGGCGCGCGAGTTGAAATGCTCCGGGGGTCCGGGGAGAAATATAAGAGGGATAATTTATTAGGCCCGGAGGCGGCCGAGGCGTGCTTCCACGGTGCATACAAGCCGCTGGTACGCCGCGAGCGCGCGGGGCACCGAGGCAGCCTCGATACGGCTCTGCTGCCGCTGCTGAGAGCGCCGTCGTCGTGTTGCCGGCTAGCCCGCCGGCGGGAGGACGCGGGGAGCGCACGCGGGAGGGCGCAGATCTCGTTACGTGCGAGAGTTCACGGGTCACGCGAGAATCGTGAACCTCCGGCACGGCAGAAACGCTCGGGAGACACGCGGCTCTAACGATAAGTCGCGTAGCCCCTTTAACTCTGCATTAATAATCCTTAGGGACGAGCGACCGCCGCCTCTTTCTCCCCCCCCCCTCTCTCTCTCTCTCTCTCTCTTGCTCGCTCGCTATCTTACTCTTTCGCTCTCTGACCTGTGCGGTACCTGCACTACCCGTCTCGAACATTCGCACAGTCCTCTCGTAGTTTCTGCGCCGCGGGATCAGCGATTTACGCGTTTACGCGGGTTACGCAAGAGGTCGCAATCGCGTGCACGAGTCGTTCGCTTCGCCGAACGACTCGCGGAATCGAGCCGAGCGAAGAAACGAGCGAGGGATCGGCTGTTTTTTATCGAATGCGAAACTCTCGTGGACTTTCCCTTAGCTTCGCCGCTTCGGTGTCCTTTCGACACGTTTGCATGCGTCCTTTGACCGAACCGCCTCTTAAGGAACTGCCGTATTTGAAAACTTTACGGACGAAGTACTGATTTTTTCTGCAGAGTTTACGTTTTATCGGTTGTACGGGATTATAAATGCTTTTGCACAGTGAAATTATGCGCGGTGAAAATGATTTGGGGCAGGGACAGAAACCGGAAACCATATGGAAATCGGTATTTCTGTCGAACCGGAACCGTAAATCGTACCAAAATTTTATAAAGTCTTGCAGAACCGAAAGCGAAATCGGAACATTTTTTTCGGTTTGCGGTTCTTTTCGGTTCATTATTTCGGTTCTTATTTTGTAATTTTAAATAATCGTTTTTTTTCCTTTCATAATAAAATTCTATTTCCCACGAGAAAACAGAACTTTGATTAGTTATCGCGATAAATAGACAATAAACTCCAAGTATACGATATTGAACAGAAGAAGATTAATAGAAGAAGTAATATATTACAATTTTGGGATAAATAGAAAGACGATCATTCTAAATTCTACAAATTACTTTAACGGAACATGTATATTCTGAGAAAGCGGAGAATATTCTCCGAATATCCTCTGAATTTATATAATTTATATATTTCGTTAGGAAAAGTTACAAATAACGAGGAAATTTTAGTAAGGAAATTTTAGTAAAGAAACAAGTTTAAAGAACCGGAACCGAAAAAAACTAATTTAAACGGTTTACCTTTACTTTCATTGTCCAGAAAACCGAGATCGGAACCAGAACCGAACCGATTTTCATTCGGTCCGGATCCCTGGTTTGGAGCAATTCTCAATATATAATGAAAATAATTAAAAATGTTTTAATTGACATTTCTAGCTGTTAGCGTAAATATTTATCCGATATATAAATCGTGCAGATGGTACATATCGAATATGTCAATGCTCTAAACAGGAAAATTTCAAAGAACATTTTTATTCTTAATGAAAATTAGAGGCCTGAAAAGATACTAAAAGTTTGCAGAAAGATTTTTATATAATTTGGTCAGATTTTTCAGATAAGTAAAACAGAATAGCGCATCTATTTATCATAATCATATTTGTATCACACTTACATTTACGTAAAATTCCTATGTAAGAAATACCAACGAGTAGCGCGATTGTGTTAGAATTTATATAACATGACATTTTATAAGAATCGTCTTTACATTATCGACGTTTATCAAATTTGTCACTTTAGTATTACATGTTTGATTAATAAGGATATAATAAAGCCTTAATAACGATTCATAAGGGCGTTTTATGCTGTTTTCTCGACGTGAATACTTTACGAGATATTTCAAATCTTATGTTGTAAAATGTAAGGATAAAATAACTCGAAAAATGTTTATTTTTCGATAATCTTACACTGAAAAAAAACTGGTACGTACTGAATGCATTTAATTGGGAATTTCCGCAGAATATTTCATAACTGTTACGAAATATGATATTAATCACCAAATATTTCATTGATCTGCAGTATGAGTGCCTTTTATTCAGAGATTAGATATTAGATATTTGGTAAATGTTATGAAATTATTCAATTCCACTTTTACGAAATATTTAATATTAATATTTATGTTGTTAAGGTAGCTATTTGATAACTATCAAATGGTGACTATCAAATACATCTATCACTTATATCTATACCCGTATTTATATCTATATTTTAAAAACGTCATAGATACAAAAGGCAAAAGATTTCCTTATGTAATATTTCGATTTGTTTAAGTTGGATTTGTTACACTGAAATAACATAATTTTATACGAAATATTATTTCGTTTCATTAGATTAAATCGTGTTATTTGATCGGAAAGGTACTATTGCTTCATACGTTTCGTTCTTCAAACTAATTTATTATTTGAACTAACCATTCACCTTGTCTTCGTTATAGATTTTCATACACAACTCACCGGGTCTATCTGACCCATAATATGGTCGAAGGATTAAAAAACGAAGCTGACTCTCAAATTTCTGAAACCGTACCTACGAAGAAAACACATATACTATATAACGACCCTCTCATACCCACGCAAATTTTATATAAGACACTTTTTCATAAAACGCATTACTTAGAAATTGCTCGAAATGGTTCAGTTAGATGAATCGCCCTACATATCACAGCAGCTATAACTATATTAGCGCAATCTAATCTGTTATCGAGGAAATAAATCAATCGGTATTATCGGCTGAACGAACGAACGCTTCCGGTCAAACCCTGCCCGTCGAGTCGGTCGATTTAAAACTGTCCGCGTCAGTTTGGGAAAAAAACGTACGTACCCCGCGCGATCAACAGTCGCGATCTTCATTGCGCGTCGCGCGCAATCGTATTATTACCTCACCGACGCGGTGCGCCGATGAACCGGGGCGAACGACGACCAGGTGAATCCGCGTTGTCAATCAGCGCGAGAGTAATCGGAGAACGCGAGGCTGCAGCGGATCGGACGCGGCTAGGCGCGAGTAAACGTTTCCGCGCGTACACGCGGAGTCCTGCGTCAATATTTATAAAATCCGCAGTAATAATACAAAAAGCGGGGCAAATAAAAGCGGCGCGTCGCAGGGCGTTGCCGAATCGCAGCGACGTCGCTCGGACGAGATCTCGCCTACGGAATCGCGATTAATTAACAAAAGAGCCGAGTCGCGATCGGGAACTGTCGCGGCGCGCGCGTTAACGTTCGCGAAATTATGAGTAATAATACGAATCTCTCGCGGGGCCGGTGAGGGGGGAGGGGAGAGCCGCCGATCAATAAGTATTACGGCCGAATGGTGGCGATCATTCGAGCGGGTTACCTTAATTAATCAGTGACGGGAATAATATGGCGAGCACGGGACGGCGCTATATCTGGCGCAGTGTTTTCCTTGCCGCGTCGTCGGCCGTATATATCGTCTCGTTGTGTACTTCATAGCTGAAAAAATCAAATACGCTCCACTCGAGACGCGCAATTACCATTTCGACGTCGATGATGTTCATCGCGATTTCATAATCTCGCCCTCCCCCCCTCCCTCCGCAAGAGGATTATCAATTGAGTTTATCGATTGAGTTTGCTACCGATATCGGAACACGAGCTCCCGGAATAACCGAGAAATTAGAACTCAAACAACACGATAATTCAATAATCGTTACACAGAGGAGGTAATATTTGGACATAAACTTTCCTCTTTTTTCCTCCGAGTATTCGTAAACCGATAATGGCGGCGTTGACCGCGAGTATCATGCGGCGAGTACAAATACCGAGAGATTTTAAATCCGTCGGGTTCCTTCAGAAGTTGGATCACTTTCGCGCGTCGATCTCCTCAATTCAGTTCTGCCGAGTCGAAATTTCCCTTCCATCTTCGACTTGAAGTTTCAGACGTTTGCAGATTTTAAGGAATTATGAGAGGCTCCATTTATGTGCGAACTGAGCTCCTACTTTGCGTTTCAAACCTTTTCAATTCGAATTATAATTGCGGAGGAAAAGCGGTAAGAGAGTAAGTAGCAAATAACTTCACAGAGTATCGTAATACATTTAGTATTAGTATTAAGAAAAACATATTTTGGAGTATTGGAAGACTGATGAGAAAATGGAATAAGTGTATGTCAGTGTACAATATCAGTGTGACATCAATGTTACAGGAAATCGTATCAAAACGTAAATATATTTTCTAGGTTAACATTTCATTTATTCCTTACGATAATTTATGACTCGCTTATTGATTTTCTGTCGTATTATCATAAAGTAATATTATACACGAAGAATAACTAGGAAAATGCTAATAAAAACTGAACGCTGATTTTGATCTGATAATGTTATTTAATACAAAAACAAGTAAATATCACGTGTGTGATAGCAACGACGTAATCGAAATATATTTGAACGTTTCGGCCCTACTTTAGACCTTCTTCAGCACCAATAAGCATGGTTTGCTCTTTTTTTTTTCTTTTCCAGTACAGAAAACTACCGTAATGTATTTTCGAATATACAAATAAAATAATGTTCGATGACACACGAGTTAAAACACGAGAATTCTATCTATCTTCCAATTAATTATGCTAGTGAAGAAGAGATTAACAGTAAATTATAGAATAATTAATGGAAAATTTAGAGAAATAGTAAACTGACAAATTCCCACTTAGAAATTCGAAAGGACAAACTAAGGCAAACTCATATCAAAGTAAGAGCAAGCAAATAATTCAAATCAAAGCGAAATATACGAGGATTCGATAAGTCTATGCAAAAATAAAGAATACTCCATTTTTCGGGAAAAATTTTTCTTCATTTCTCAACATAATTTCTTTCCAAGTCTATACATATAGTCCAACGATGCTCAAGTTTTTTTATCTCACCCATATAGCATGATTTATCCAAATCTTCAAAATAGGCAGTTGTTTCAATGATGACTTCATCATTTTATGTAAATCTCTTTCCCGCAAGCCATTTCTTCATATTTGGAAGCAAATAATAGTCCGAGAGTGTTAAATTTGGTGAGTAGGGAGGATGCGGAAGGAATATTTCGTTATGCAATTCAAATAATGTTGCTGTCGCAATTGCAAAAGAGTGAACTGGTACGTCTTGGTGAAAAAGAATATTTTTTTTCGCCAAACGTGATCGTTTTTACTTTATTGCCTAATTATCGTTTTACCCTTTTCCAAAAAGTCAATAAATATTATGCCACGAGCATCTCAGAAGACAGCAACCATAATCTTTTCTGCTAATGGAACGATTTTCGCTTTCTTTGGAACAGATTCCCCAACTGCAACCCAGTTTGGACTGTTCCTTGGTTTCAGGTTGGTGGTGGTGCATCCAAATTTCATCAACCGTCATGAAAAATTCCTCTGGATTACGTTGAAACAGCCCCAAGTCGTGCTTTACTCGTTCACGTTTGTGATCAATTGTGAGCAAACGCGGCACTCATCTTGCGGATAATTTTTTCATTTGCAAATGTTCGCTCAAAATGTGGTGCATCCGGTCATTTGAGATGCCCCTAGTCTCTTAGCAGTCTCACGCACTTTCAATCCTCTGTCCTCCATCAGCATATTATGGATTTTTTCAACAGTGCCTACAGCTGTAACTTCAACAGAACGTTCTGCGTCATTTGTGGCCACTCCGAAAATTATCAAATTCACTTGTAAACCGTTCCAATCGATGGAATAGATTCACCATAACATTTGTCCGGTTTGGCTTTAGTTTCTTGTGCTTTTCAAAAAATAATGTTTGATTATTTCTTGACTTTACGCGGACTTAACAAACAGCCAGTAATTATTTTAACTTGTTAAAGCTTATGATCACTTTATAAAGTTTTTAATTAAAGGATCGATCTGTTTATTTCGTAGAAGTGTCAAATTAAAACGATTTTTATTGAAAGCCTACGTTATGCATAACTGAGAAAAGTACGTGTTTGAAATATAAAAAACATAATGAATGTCACGACAGTCACGGATGGTCGACAACATGACACTGCCGTGCGTGTCTCACGAAGTCACGTATGATGTATAATTAACTGTATTTGAAAAATGGATTTCTCCGTGAATAGAGAGCTCATAAAACGAGCGAAGTATGTATATACAAGTCTCGAATTAACATTTATTTACTGTATCTTCGGTAACGCCATTATCAGTCGAGCTTTTGTACAATCAACGGAAATCAACCTGGCAGTTACAGTGTGCGTCTGTTAATCAAGTGATTTTATTTATTTTATTTTATTTGATAAAAAAGAAACGTCCCATAAATAGGACGTTGACCGTTGATGAGTTAAGCCAGAATCAAAAGGGGTTAATCCGGACGTTCAGCGCATCGAGAGGAATGGACGTTTTAAACATCGGAAAATCGAGTTTCAAAGCGAGGGGGAAAATTTCGGACTGTTTATACGAACCGAGAGATTCCGGCGGTGTTCGCGGATGCCGGCTGGGATCATCCAATATAACTCGCTCCGCTCGAGCGAATCTTCGCGAGGACTATGCGGGAGAGAAGACGGCGGAAGAGCGCGGCGGGTGCGATCGAGAAACGCGGAATTCCAGCGTCTACATACGCGAAATCCGAACGCTCGTCGGCATGGCGTGCATAAGGCGTCTTTCTCCTTCTCGAGCCGCATCCACCTAATCGGCATTACCTAACCTCCTCCCGACGCGGTGATTTACGCGATCGTCTACCACTTTTACGAGGCCCGAACGCTCCTCCGGCTCGCGTTCTCTGCGCTCGTCGTTCACACGTCTCGTGAAGAAAAAAAGCCTACCAACCCGTTCCCCGTTCCCTACGCGTACTTTTCCTTTTACTCCGCTCATCTGTGATAGGGGGCGTTCCATTTTCGAAATTGCAAAAATTTCTTATCTTTGGGAGACATTTTTTAATGCATTAGAGACTGTAATTATAGGTTATAATTACACCGAGAGAAAAAATATGAGATTTGAAACTATAATGGCATTGTTAAAACATTATAGTCAAGAAAACAATAAATATAGTAAATGTTACTATAATATAGGTTATAGCTATTAGTATAACCAAGCCATGTGAATTTTTTACTATAAATTATTTGATTTTAAATATAATTATATATTTTTTTTTATTATATATTTATTATATATTTTATTATATATATATTTTAAATATAATTATATATGTAAAAGTAGCAGATATGGAATGATAACAAAAATTGACCATTCTATATATAGTCAACACATCCCTAATGAATCACAAATAATACTGGTTAACAACAAAATCTGTTAAATAGCAAAATAAAGGAAAAATAATATTTTATATAACGATTTTTTTAACACGTGTTTTACTATATACATGGTAATGATAACAAATGAAATGAAAGAAACAACCACTATAACGTCGCCGATTTCTATAAAAATGTGACTATATAAATATTACTTTTGATTATATTTGTGATTGGTAAATTACCAGTGACAAATAAATTCGTCCTACTGTTTCCTACGTATTCATTCGCTGATGTACATTAATTTAATACTTTAATTGTTTATTTCTTATAGTATTAAATTATATCGTTGAAGGACTACATAATTGCGCTAGTTATACCATATATAGAAAATACATAAACCTCTATCAATTGAAGGATTGACGTAATGCGTGAGACAAATGTTTCAGGAGCCAAAAAAAGTCTCAGATTCGAATCCAATCAGCGAAGCATAGGATACATATTTTTCGTTTCTTTCATCTACAAGCGAGAAAGAATTTTAACCGACACGGAATAAAACTGACACTGTTTCTTTTCCGGCGTGTCAAAATTTTCTCGAAATAAAATGCGAATAAATTATTTCCGTTTTCTCTACAAACAGAGAGGAAAAAGAAATGAAAAGGGAAAAAGAGAGGACAAAAGAAATCACGATTTGAAGACGAGACCTCTCCCGCTTTTCTTACCTTCTTCGCCCATCCGAGCGCGATCCGAAAAATTATGGGCTGTACTCGCGGTATACTAACGAAATGAGGAACGATGACTCGGCAAGAGAAATGTCGGGAAATGCGCGGACACGCGTTGGCAGCGCCGCGCGTGGTCAAGACAATCATAAAATATTGCTGTAAACGCGTCGTGAAAATTTTTTTATATATCTTCCATAGTCTCTCCTTCAGCGTATACGCGTGTGTGCGCGCTCGCTCGCGCCCGGCGCGCGGTACGGCGTGCAACGAATTATGGATTTTCGGATTTATGGATTTGTGGAAGAGCGCGCGGCCGGCCGGCCGGCCGGCTGGCTGGTTGGCTGGATGGCCGCTGCGATTTATGGGTCCTTCTCGGGGGCTCGAATGTCACGATACCACGTGTATGGATGTAATACGCTTGTCACTTAACCGCCGCCAGACCTGAATTTATAGACGGTCGTAGATCTTCAGACGTACGAGTGCATTGGCGTTTTGGGAACTATAGAAAGATTCGGGCCGGCGGACGCCGGAGAGATTTTCGAAAACGTCCGTCTCTTTTGGACGGATAAAAGCGCCTTTGTCTGCGCGCTCATATCGCACGTGATCCGCGTGATCGGGACTGACCCGACCGATCGGACGATTCTGAGTCTTTCTTCGAGACCAGACTCGAGATCAGTCGGCCAGGGAGAGGGGTGGGGAGAGGGAAGAATCGAGCGGACCGAAATAGGATTCTGTATTATTTCTGCGCGTGTTCCGTGTTAACCATTCGGGTACTGATTTAATTTGAGAAAGTGTTCTACTTGGATCCAATTGATATTATTCATCAAACGTTTTCTAATATATGTGTCGTCGCGGTCATAAAAGAAACAACATTTTGTTGTTTCTCCCGAATCTGTTCTTCTCATAATGGTTTATTGAAAGACTCACCGTCGTTGTTTGTTACATATTTCATTAGCGTCTTACATATTCTAGAACTCTCGGCGCGATATCACTATAATTGTCAGTTTTTACTTCACTTGGGACAATGGATCTTCTGAATTCCACTAGCTAAGAAATCACTGATTTTAGCTTAACGAATCGCTATTAAATTTTTACCTGATTAAATTTTTACCTGATTGTTCAAAATTTAAAACGTTATCATCTTGATATAAAATATTTCCTGCTATTTCTGGGATTACAAGACTATATTTCGCAAAGACACAAGACACGTTAAAATATTGTCACTAGTTGCTGTATTATAACTGATATTAACCCTATCCCTAAATATTTAAAAATGAATATTTAAAAATGAATTTGTGCAAATTTAATCTTCCAGCCGTATTTGAATCTTCTTCAATGCGAGTGTGTTTAATTTTTAAAATTTTTGCTGTATTCAAAAATTATTAACGCAGAAATCAAATCTTGTGACTCTTAATCTTTAACATTTTTATACATTTTAACAATTAATATATTTAATATAATATGTAAAAATATGAGTGTTATAGGAAAAGTGGCCTTCATTGTGTTTGAAATTTCTGAAGAATATTCAAGTTAAAAAAGATCCAAATAGAGTCAAAAGGTTAAACAAGGTTAAATGCCGGGAAATTATTAAATAGCACTTCAAATCAAATGACAAGTCAAGTATGTCATTGTGCACTTTGGCATAAAAAATATAATCTTCACTTATCAAAAGTATCCAAATGGTTAACCCGAATCGAAATTTTGGACTTATGTTAAACCTTTAATTCTATAAAGAATTCCGATAATGCCTTCTATTTCTGGTTAGTGTATTTCGGTTTGAGTGCATCTTATCTACATATTTTGACTGTTGGTTTTGAGAAAAATGGGCAACTCACATTAAATGCAGCAATAATACACGGTGAATGCATATATGCATTATTACAGTTACATTTAATGTGACTTAGTTACTGATTCTTCTCAAAACTAATAGTCGTAATACAAAACTATATAAATATACGATACGCTCGAGCCAAAGTAATCGGAAATGGGAGGCATTATTGAAGTCGTGTATACAATATACATGGAGAAAAAAATTCACCTTAAATCAAGAATAGATATTCTGATATATATTATAATATTCTTGCTTATATATGAAAATATCTATTCTTGATTTAAGACTAGTTTTTACCATGTAATAGGGAGAAACTAACATAATAAAATAAATCCAATAATAAATCCTAATGATATTATTTACCCTCATCTTGATTATGATCATGTTTTAAATTTCCGTTCCATTTCTCATTATTTTTCCGTTCCATTTCTCATTATTTTTAACATTAAAATAGGTTATTTTGAATACTCATATGAATTTAATAACCGAAGTATGAAGAGTATTTATAGCTTCTAGGTGGCATACAAATTAAATCTATAAAATTAAAAGTTCCAGATGTAGAAATGAATAAGAAAGTATCAATATATATTGTCAAGGTGGAATTTTACCAGCCAAAGGCCGTCTTTCTAAATAGGCGCAAACTATCCTTAGGAGGGTCAAAGTAGCAACAAAATTTCGACTCGGAAATGGTTCCGATCATGACACGATGCAGCCTCGCTGGCTAAAGAGTCTCGCTAAAACGCTGGAAAACGTGAGAGACCGGAATCGGTACACCGCCGACAAGCCGTAGTCGCTAAACATGGCGCGAAAATGCGGATCCGCGTCTTGTTAGCGGCCGGGAGAATCGACGTGCTCAGGTTGACGCGCCGCTGGCTATTACTCCCTCTAATGGCCGCGTAGCCGTCCGACTTATCTCGCACGCGTGCCGCTATTCCTCACGACGCTCCCGGAATTGGCGTAAATCCTTTGTATGCGTGCACCTGTCCGGCATTGGCCTGCGAATCCTCGAAGGAACAAGTGAAACAGCTGTATGTCCCGTTCTATGTTCTGTGAGAAATTTGCAAAGCCGTTTCTCCCCTCACACAAATAGCGAGTCGAAGAAGTTGGGACTTGTTCTCTAAATTTCCTGAATTGAAATTTCACTCGACAAGTACAACCACTACCGAGTCACTCTAATTCGAGGGAGTTTTCGTTCACACAGAATGAATATTCCACTATTTCGTTTTGAGTGAAATCTCATTTCGAGAAATTTAGAGAAAATTGAGAGAGTAAGTCGGCATAAAAACATTTTTTAAATAAATATTGTAAATTATGTAGACACAATTATATACCTAGAAAAGGTCGAGTTAACCTCTCTCTTCTCCTCCGCGAAGACTATACTCCAAACAAGAGTTTTTTATGTAAAATTTTGGTCGAAATCGACATTCTGTATTAAATAGTTCGTGTTATTTTCGAAATTAACTCTTTGAGTTTCACCCGGCTTTCTATTTTGAAAATTTAATACTATTTTAACAAAAAGATATCAGATAGATGTAAATAGCGTTTTAAACGTTTGATTCGAAAAATGGTTCGGCAGGAAAAAATTAAAAAATATAAATATAAAATTATTATACATAAAATATAAATATAAACTGAAAATTGATGAAGATTCAGTTAATTTTCCGAGGTAAGTAAATTATTATTGGATGATTCTAAAACGCTTTAATAAAAATCGTAGATGTATCAGTCAAAATAGAATCTCACTCAAAACGAATGAAAAATGACAATATTTTCATTCTAGGTGATAGTGAATCGCATTCGAAGTCGCAAGAATGAACATTAACACTCAAGTTTAGAGGGAGTCAAACAAAACTCGAATTTATGCGACTCGGTCGTCATTCTACTTATTGAGTGAAATTTCACCGAAAGCAATTTGAAGAGTAACGACACGCTAAGACTCAAAAGAGTTAAGCTTTGTCGTCGCAAAAAATATTCGGAATAATCTTCGGCTTCTGTACAAGTTTAAACATTTATTATCAACGATCACTGCTCCCAACGAATATATTAAGCTCGATAATATCCAAAATTGTAGAACATTTTTAAAAGAAATATTGTAGATTGGAAACTGAAAAGGGTGTTCGGGCGACGTCGCGCAAAAATGGGTTACATCTTCGCTCTCCGCTTCGGAAATTCCGAAGAAGGGGATCAGCTTGATCGCCGCAAGCCGATATCTCGAAACAATAACGCGACGTGTCGTCCAGCACGTAAATTTTAATCGCCGTCCTCGACAGTTAAGTCGATAGTCTCACTCAGTTTCGAGTGCCGCGAGTGTTTTATACCCCATATTACGAGGTGGTGGTATGCCCGATTCCTCGATAGCGTTCAGTATCGGGGGAGAGTGTCGGGGGTGTGCAGAGGGATTACTCGTTAGGCCGAGTCGGCGTAAACGTCGAACCGCTTTATTCGGCGTCGGTAACCAGACGAGGAGATAGCCTCCCTCGACGTAAGAGCCGGTGGAGGTGGTGGAGATGGCGTGGTGGGTGGAACGAGAGAGAGAGAGAGACAGAGAGCGGATGAGATGAAGATAGAGGAGCGAGAGCGGAGGAGAAAGAGGGAGCAGGAGAGGAGAAGGAAGAGAAGAAGGAGAACGAGCGACCGAACGAGAGACAGAGTGAGTGAGAGAGAGAGAGAGAGAGAGGGGGAACGAGAGAGCGAGAGAAGAACGGGACGAACGGACGATGCTGAAGGTGGTTCGCTAATGTCACGCCGCGTTCCTAGAACCCTCCGCACGCTGAAATTAGATTACCGCGAGATTGCTGCCCTTCTACTCTTCCCTCCGCGCGTCTCGCCCCTCACCGCCCAGCAGCCGCCGCGCGCGCGGCTTGCTCGACGTCCCTCGCCGCTTCTTCGACCTCCTCGAAGCTTCTCTTCGTCCGCCGCCGCCACCACCATCACCACCGTCGCCATCGCGTTGTTCCCAGAGTCCTTGTCGTTCGCATCGCCCGCATCGCCACGGTGGACGGCGAAACCTACCTGGTGGCCCCTCTCGTAACTGTGCAAAGACTCCCCCGTCCGCTCCCTCCCCCCTCAGCTCCTTTATTCTTTTTTCTCTCTCTCTCTTCCCTTCTGCGAGAATTAAATTCGAAACATTGCCTTTCGTTTCGGGAACTTCGCGATGTCTCTCGCAGCCCGTGCACGCACGCACACCGCAAGATCGCGATCACGTCAGCCGGGAAAATGAGGATGCGAAATTGGCCGGACGTAAAAAATCACCCCAACGAATACGCGCGCGTTTAATCGTATACCCCGGTAATTATTCAGCCGACGCGGTCGTTCGGTAGGCGTACGGTCTCGGGGGAGGGAAAGGACTATCAAGCACCACCGAAAGCANATACAGACACGCATGCCTCGATTCGGACGCGCGTATCGTCCGCTTGCTCGCGCACTACACACGTACAGTGCACGCATACACGTACACGTACCGCCCGTCCTTATCTCCTGCGCGCATAGCCGCGTATACGATTCCACCTCCGCGTAGATCGATGCGAAACTGCAGGCGGCTCCTTCTCGCGGTTTCGCATCGATCTACGCGGAGGTGGAATCGTATACGCGGCTATGCGCGCAGGAGATAAGGACGGGCGGTACGTGTACGTGTATGCGTGCACTGTACGTGTGTAGTGCGCGAGCAAGCGGACGATACGCGCGTCCGAATCGAGGCATGCGTGTCTGTATCACCTACGCAGCTGACGGCATGCGGGATCGAGCGGGATGATACCGCACGCCATTTCTAGGAACTCATCCCGACCGAATCCTCTTCGCACGCACGCATGCACGCACGCATGCACGCAGGCACGCACGAACGAACGGACGGACGAGCGAACGGACGGACGGACGAGAAGAGGCAGCCGCGCGCGCTCACGCAACGTACGTAGGCACGCACATACGCATGCACGCGACGCACGAGAGAGAGAGAGAGAGAGAAGCAGATAAACACACACGCAGCTCCGCCAGAGCGACCGGTTTTAGGGGAACGTTGCTTCGACGGTTCCTCAATTTCGAGATTACCCTCTCGTCGGGAAACGTGCTTCTAATTTCCATCAGTATCCGTTCTCTAGGCACTAGCTGGGCGAACGGTTCTAAGACGTTCCCAGGAGCAACCGTCGCGGCCGCTCGATTCGGCCGTTCCTCTCACAAACGCCGATTGAAACGCGTAGGGGGCCGAAATCTGAATCTTAAATCTTGCGGTCTTAAATGTAAACCGTAAAATCTCAAATCGTTTCTCCGCATACCTGACTTGTTGAAACACGCTGTATTCGTTGATAATTTCGTTGTTGAACGGCAACTCCGTGCGCCACACGAGTCTGATTTATAATTATACCAACGTCGTAATGTTTGTGTAATCTTGTCACTTGTAATATTGCGATTGTAGTTTCTCTTTTTCGCGCTCTGCGCCTGCGTCGAAGAGAAGCCCGGCCGGAGTTAAAACGTTTCCACCAAGTGCGATTCTTTGTACATTGTATCATAATAATTCAATAAAGATTAATTGGCGAATGAAACACCGTTCTTTATCCGCAATCCATTTATTATTATCTTTTTTATTGATGTTGAAAATTTCAATTATGTCGGAAGATGCGAAAGGGATGAAAAGAATAGAGTTATCGGGGCAGAAGATAGCAGTTGTGTATCCAATAATGTTACGCATCAATAGAGATTTCAATTCAGATGCGGTATACAATCACGAGGCTAAATAGAAGTTAGGAGAAGCCGTTGGCGGATTCAGGATGGTCCGAGACGCATCATTAGATGCGAGGAATAGCATTTGCGAGATTTACATTTCCAGAACCGGTATACCCATAATTGTAAATGATTTATCATTTCTTATTGCAAAGGCATACTTTAATTATAGATTCGTACTTACGGAGGATTATTCGGCTGTTCGGATCGATATTTCTTGCTGTATAAAATAAATACAGGCACGGGTGTTAACGAATAATCAAGTTACGGAGGCATAATTACATCTTCAAGAAGTTATGATTATATCCGTTAAATAATAATAGACTATAAATACCGACTTAAATTTCGACTCGAGGAGAATGCACTCAAAACGAAGCGTTAAGACACGCCGGAAATCGATGAGACGTGAGTGAAGAAGGATCTGGACTGAACGAAATATCGAGTGAATACAGAGAGCTCAGAGACGTTGGCGAGCGTGGAAATTGTAATGTTGTTATCTTTCTCTCTCCCCAAACGTACGTCCGTTTCTTTTCAAACGTGGAAAGTATGACCGAAACAAACAAATCTACTTTAATCGCTCTGATAAATCGACCGATCAGTCATTTCGAAGATGTTCATCGTGTTAGCAATAAATAACAAACGTGTTTGATTATTTGTTCTGTTGGTTTTTTCCTCTCTCCTTTGTGCTCCTTCTTCCTTTCACATACAATTCACAAAAAGATGCAAATCAAAGCTTCGACCTACAATTACGAACTCATATTTAGAGCTGGTCACGCCAAGCCGTCCGATCGCGAATTCTAATTGGCAGATTAACTTATTCTCGCACGATATCGTTTATTCGACGTTAAAGAACGAGAGAAATATGTGCTCTTTCACCTTCGGTGAGCGCAGGTACGCCGGACACAGCGCGTGTAACGCCGAGATTCGTTGAATCGAGAGGAAAAGCGTGCGAGCGGGCGAGAGAGAGAAAGAGAGAGAGAGAGAGAGATAGTGAAAGAGGGGGGAAGGGAGAGGGGGGACGGTAACGTCAACGTTTGCGGTGCGTCTCGCGGCGGCAGGCCCGGCATCCGGGACGAACTATTAATTTCCTTTCGGTCTCGCCGATTTCCCGCGAACAGCCGCGTCGTAATTTTCTCGCCGATTCGTCGTGGACACGATGGCGAATTTTGTGGCGACGCGACGCGCGTATGCGTGATAATCGCACGTTAATGCGCCGAACGTACACGCGGATGTGCGATCGGCGTTCGCGGGTAGCGTCTCTTTTCCCGGTAGGAAAATGAAAATGGAAACGCTTCTCCTTTTCTTTTTATTTCCACGCAAAAATCGTGAATATAATACACTGAAAAAACATTGTTACACAAAGTGCAATCGAGTCAAATCAAATAAATCTCGACGATCTGACGTGGGGAATTCAACTGACAAATTTTGCTAACGGGTATAAAAGATTAAGGCCTCCGATACAACAAAGGGAATAATGAACAAGGAATTAAACACGGGAAATTGGGAACAGGAGAATTTTTATTTTTGATACATGGAAACATCATGTTTTCATAATAAAAACGATTAAGGATTAGGAACATTGTCAAAACTTGATTTCTTACAACCCGTGAGCTTATAGCGCTTAGTAATTGATTGATAGTTGACCATAAAAATGTTTAATCACTAATATACAAATGAAAACCAGTGTGAGTTAATTGATAATTATCGAGAAAATAACAAGTGTTAAATAAAAAGTGTTAATGATAACAGTAAAGGTTTATTAGAAAATAATAAAAGCGGTGATGGATTATTATAACTTAATACGTTTCGACGAGCATTAATCGGATACACCTACCACCGTCGATTTTCCTATCTTTTATAAACTTTATTTTCTTCTCTTATATTTTTTATCAATATTAATAATAATATGTATATTTAAATCCATTAATGAGATCTTTAATTTGTTATTCTTTTTAAACATTTATTTTTTACATGAAACATTCATCTCGCTTTAGAACGTTCTTATACCTTATTTTTTATTTCCTTTTGTTGTGTTTTAAACTATAGCTTATTTCGAATGTCTTATTCCTAATTCTCTGTACTTAATTGCTCGTTCGTTATTCTTTTCATGTTCGAGTTCCTAACGAAACTGAAACGTAGTTGTGGGTATAATATATAAATACTCTTTCAACTAGCAAATGGTCGATCCACCCGCATAAGACGAGTTATTCTATATTTTATTGAAGGATTAAGTAAATTAGACGAGATACGTAAAATATCATCACTAATATATGTTTTCAAATCGGCTTCGTAATCATTTCATTAAACTATATTTCGAATCTATTTTGCGCAAATAAGAAATAAGATTTTGCCAGAAATTTGTAACAAAATTTTGCTGAAAAATTAAGTCCCTGCTATATATGACCCTGATATATTAAGTACCTTCAATTTAATTCGATCTGAACGAGCTCATCTTTCTTTTATAGAGTACCATCGGACTTTGCGGCCAGTCCTCCGGATTTTCCGATCGATGCGGGACATCAATATCTCATTACCCTCGGGGACTCTTTCATTACTCTGGAGAATCTCGAAACTTTAATTATTAATCTCAATATAATGATTAACCACAATAATTATTAATCCCAGCAATTATTAATTTCAATAATCTATCGAAATCCCGAGTCACTTATTAAACGCCAATCCCAACGCTACTTAGCATCGATCGACCACCCGCTGATCGATGATCGGAACCGAAGTCGTCGTCCGAAATATTCGGCTTCTTCTGAAGGATATTCGTCGAATTAGAAATTTCAAACGGCACTCCCCTTCTGGTTCTCGCGCGCGATTATGCGTACGTTATCGCGTCACGTTTCTGAAACGCGAACTGCTCGACTAACCCGGTAGATAGGAGCGGTGAGTCGCGACAAAACCCGGCGGCTTCGTTTCCTAATACATGCGATCGTACCCGTCCCCGGTATTCGACGAGATTCCTTCTCTCTCACTCTCTCTCTCTCTCTCTCTCCCTGGCTCTGTCTTTATCTCGATCTCTCTCTTCCTCCTTCTCTCTCTCTCTCTCTCCCGAGAGTCTTAATAACAAAAGTTTCGCCGTGCTGGCTGCCTTCTCCTCGTACGACCTTCGTCTCGGGCCCATCCTACAGAGGAGTATCATCTTACAGCTTACGAAGATCCCGCTTGTAACTCGCTCCCGTAAAGCAACTACCGCCCCCACGTGCGGGAACTATCCCGCGAAGTCGCATAGCATTACGCTTCTCTTCTCGCGTCCGTTTCTCAAAGGCGAACTTCGAGGGAAGCGAAGAGCGGACGAAGAGGCGGAAAAGCCGGCGAAATTAGGGCCGAAGCGAGCGACGAGCGAGGGATTAAAACCCGGGTCTCATACTTGGAATAAATTCGGCCGGATGCGTCGATTGGGTGGCTGAGGTAGGTGGGCGGCTCGCCCGAATAGACGGAGATAAATAGATCCGCGTGTTGTAGGAGGATCACGCTTCGTTGGACGAAGGGACGACGGAATCGCATATTGTCACCGAGGTATGTATCGACGGGAGAACGAAAGAAGCGAGAACGTCGAACTGCGCCGGCCGAGTGATTATTTAACCTTGCCACATAGCCGATTCTCGCGGCTTCCGGGTGAAATGGGTTAATGAGAGATTACGNCCCCCCGCCCCCCTACCCGCTGTAACCAGAACGATATCGAGGGCGGACGATGGTCTCGCGAGGACGAACTAACTCCGCGAGCCTATCTAGAATTAAGAACTTGCGGGGGTATTCGTTAGGAACCGGCTGGTGGCGGGAGTTGCCGCATACACACACACACACACACATACCGAGCGCAAAACGAGAGAGCGAGCGCGGAAACTATCCCACGAAGTGGCATAGCATTACGCCTTTCATGTCCGTTTCTCGAAAGAAACTTCGCGGACTGCTCTCCTCCGCGAGAGCGTAAGGAGACGTCTGGCAAACTTGACGGGCGAGGATTAAATTGAGGGAAGTCTTCTTAAAGTTGCATGCCGACTATCCTTTAAAACTATTAAGTCGAGGCGAGATATGATTTCCGCCCCGCGATGGGACTCCGTGGTGAGCAGTACGAATTTTCCGTAATAAAATCCAGGTAAACGCGGAATCTCACGCCGACCTGCGCGCCGCGCGCTCGTCGGACGCGTTCATCGAGTAGGACCGAAATAAAGACTATTTTATTGCGTAACACAAACGTAAGAAATTGATCGAGGCCATTCAGAATCTTATCGGTGCAGCTATTACGGCGGAATAATAAGTCCTGCCAACGTTTCACCCCTCTAATCGCTTCACGCAATTATCCGGGCAGAATAATATCTAAAAGATGTCTTAGGGACATTTAAAAGACGTTCTATTTTTTTTTTTATATCTTTCAGACGTCTTTAAGAGGCCTTTTGAAAATTTGTTCCGCCCGGGTGCAGATTGTATCGGACGGTAACGTATAATTAAATTATTCCCCGTGTACATGTACATTAGGTCAAACTACGTGAAAAGTTCTATATTATTCTGTGAATAACTAAGAATGTGAACTCAAACAGTTTGGAGTTATTAATCGAAGAAAAGATTGACGAATGAAACAGCATGCGCGAAGTCTCTCGAGTAAGAATTTGACCATCTCTGACTTTTTAATAAAAAACGACGTTCTACTTTGCCATTAGAATGCCTTTATTTACGAAGAATGTCTACAATGTATCGAGTTCAGGCACATTTTTCTATGGATATATGTCATTTATCTTATTATTCATAAGGTGTTACTTAAAATTTTCCTGATTGGATATCCTTTTTAGAAATCAGACGTTTCCGGGTCGGGATTTTCCAGTCAGATTCTAATGCTTAAGTTTCTACACGGGATGCATGAATCTTCCATTACAGATAAGACAAGGAGACTATAATATTTTAAAACCTGCCTTTCAATTTTTACACTTGCCTTTCTAAATACAAGCTCCACGGGATTCATCCCTCATGACACGCACACGTGCGAATTTGACTTTCACTGGCCGCGGAAGATCTATTCGATGGGCCAGAAAATATTTAACGATGGTTTACCGGATTTTGGCGCAGTGGCGCGGATTGGTGGCGCGCGTCCAATGCGTCCCTCGCATCGCGAGGACACGATCGGGCGGGTCAGTTTTCAGCCCGGCGCCGCGTGACAGCGCATATCCATTTACTGCTTTGGAGGATTGTTTGTAGCGTGCGTCGCACGGCTTGTCGGTAGTGCATATGTGTGCGTGTGTGTGTATGCGCGCGCGCGAAGTAACGAAGGACAACGCCTTCCCTGTCGTTGCGGGACGCGCGTGTGTGTACGGCTGCTTAGATCCCGGGCTTAGGGCGTAGATCCGTCCGTGTGCTCTCTGTCCGCTAATTGAGGACTGTTTGTACGAAACTCCACCGTTGAAATCTTCTCGAAACTGAATTATGCACGAATCTCGGAAAAAGTGTACATTTGTGACTGATATTCTCTCCGAATTTGCTCCTTTTCTTCCTTCTGTTATTCGGGTAGGCTTTCATAATTGTCACGACGTGACACAATCGATAATGGAAACTTTGCAATTTTTTTATTATATTTATGAAGCAAATATATTGTATTGAATCCATCACATTAAATTTACACTGTCAATTACATGCATTTTTTATTATATTGATACAGCAACATAGTTACTAAAAATTTCTCTCTCACTCTCTCTCTCTCTCTCTCTTTCTTTCTTTCTCTCTCTTTATCTTTCTCTCAGAGAGATTTTCATATTATATTTTACATGACACATATTTTCATTTATGGAATAAGTATACTGTGTTGAATCTATCATTAAATTTACATTTCACAATGAAAAGTTGATTTAAATTTTTTACTACATTAATGCAACAACCAAGTTATTAAAAGTTGCTGTCAGATTTTCATGTTACATTTCTCATGATATATTGTTTTGCATAAATTTTGATAATTTCTATCATATTTTTGTTTCGTCATTCTATATGATAAATATAAATGCTATGTGAAACAAAAGATATTATGTTTATATCGGTAAGTTTATTTTTACGTACATTTACCCGTTTAAGTAAATCTGTACGTTTAAAGTATAAACATATTAGTTACATATCTTTCAAATATTAAAATTTAATGTTTATATCGTATATAAAAAATAGATATATGTAATAAATATATAATAATTATGATATATCGCAATATTAATTATAATGTACGATTAATTTCATGTTATCCAGCGATTTACCACATGTACTTGACTGCGAATAACGCAAAAAGAAAAATATGATGTTCGATCTCGATTATTTCCACGCTCATTACGATACACTTCCGAAAGTAGATCGGACGGCTATTACATGGGGTCTTTTCAGAAGCATCGCTCTCGCCACGATTGCTGCTGCGATACTAATGAAGATTTTCGTTGCACGTATCCATTAATTAGACACGCATCACAATGTTAATTTCTCGCGGACGTTATCCGGGCAGACTTTCTAACAACAAGCTGCAGCAGATCTGCGATATTCCTCGCGGTGCAGGCGCAATCTAACGATGCATCGGTAAGTGTCGATGCGTGATGCGGCACGATGCACACCCGCACGCACACTCGTAAGCGGCTAATGGACGCGTCAGTGACATGCAATTTTGTTGCTTTCGCCGGCAGATCGTTGCTTCGTGGGAATCGATGAAGAGAGTATCGACGGGAACTGGTACATGGTAACTGAGAGAAAGGCTCAAAATGTGATGAAAGGCGAGTAAATATTTCGAATAATTAAAATTTAATTATTAAAATTGACGTACGTCAAGTTTTAATAAAGCCTAATATCAGTAAAGTCTAACATAGATTAAAATCAGGATTGAGTAATAAACAATAAATCAGTTAAGAGATAAGTTAAATTTAAAAAGTTAATAACTTTTAACTAGTTATTTTAAAATACATTAGCTTTAACTTATTGTAATCTTATATATATTATTATACGTTATTATTAATATTATATATATTAACTTATTAATATTAATATCAGCTTATTAACTTTTTTATTTTAGTTAAAATAATTCATTAATATTAAAATCATTGTGAACTGCTTACAATGTAAAATAAGAGAAATAAAAAATAATCTTAGTTGAATTATTCTTCGCTTCTTTAAGGGCATAATTGACTTTTAATTTTAATAAGTTAAATTTAATCTTAACTTAATTTTTAACTAAGTTAGTTTTTGTTTATGTAACTTTTGACATAATTAAATTAATTTTATAGGCCTTTAATACTTTAAAGTAAACTTAGTTGAAAAAATAAACTTATCCAATCTTGGCTAAAGTTCATTAGTTTCTAATTGCTTGTATTGTGTTTAGAATATATGTATTCATTATGATTCGATATATTCGGCCAACGTATCATTTTAGAAACTTGACATATCATATTATCCAGATATCATGGGAAAGATTAGAAAAATCAGTGCATTTTCGCCTAAATTTTAATTAAGTTTGAATTTGGCCTGAATGTTAACACATTATAACACATTAACTGCCATATTGATTTCCATTAACTGTACAAAAGCTTAACCGACGATTGGGAAAGATACAATCAAGAATAAATGTAATTCGACACGAGTATATCTTTTAAATCGCTCCATTAGCTCTCTATTGGCCTTACGATTGATTTTCAAATGCAAGTTAATTATGCTTTACACGTAATTTAGATATGATTGTATTATATTGCCAATCAACAGTGACCGTCACTACATTCCGCATTCTGCACGTGTAACGCGTTACTTAAACTTAGCATACACAAAGAATTATAAAAGCCTGGACATTCCCTACATCGAGAATATACGATTTTCGACCTTATATAAATAAGCATAAGATAAAAGATTGTATATTCTCGATCTAAGGTATAGCCAGATACTTTTGACTCCTTGCGTAGCAAGGAAAACAGTTTGACCATTTCCTTTTCTTTGAACACTTCTTCTCTAAGAAATATTTGAAGCCAAATTTTCCTGTTGGACATCGATGGTACTTCAAAATACACGTAAAAAGGTGGTCCACCATTTTACAAACGAGCATACAGTCGGTCAAAAAGTCAGTCAAAAAGTTTGCAACACTGATAAAGTGTTCGGAAAATATCCCGTGTCCAATAGGAGAATTCGGATTTAGTAATTCTCCTATTGGACACGGAGATGCGTTGCGGAACTCATCAGGGGGGGGGGGGGNGGGGGGGGGGGGGAGGGAATGATGCAAATTTTTTGCAACCGTACCCTTGTCCTCGACGATCATCCGACCTCGCAGAAATTCAATCGTCGAGCGAGATTTCCATTTGGCCGGTAAGTCGGACGCGCGAAAGATCGACCGACTAGATCTCCCGTTCGCGCGATTCCACGTCGGCGTTGTATTCATAGCGTCCCGCCAGCGCCGCTAGAAAATCTGAGAAAAGCGCGCGATGAGCACGACACGATATTATCCTAATTGCTTCCAGACTCCTGCGCGCGTAAATTACTCTGATTAATTGAGGCGAACTAGTGCGTGCATTTTTAATTCCACACGCCTCGCCACATAATTCACGCGAATCGCATCTCTCTTTCTCTCTCTCTCTCTCTCTCTCTCGCCTCTTCTCGTCCAAGGCGCCCGGCAGAAAGAGCCGTGCGGAAAGAGCAGCGAGATTATTATCGGCACGGGCGGCCAACTTTTGCACATAATGCAACGTCGGCTCGTGCGTCGCCGAGCGGCGCTCCTCTCCTCCTTGGCTGCTTTGCGAGGCCGCGGCAAGTTTGCCACAATCAAATACAGCACGAGAGCCGCCGCCCGCGAGCTATTATTTCGCGAAGTGCGAGCGCCGCGAAGTACCTCCCAGCGATCGCGGCGGAGATCTCGCCGGCGTAATCGCGTGCTCGCGTTCGTCCCGCGAAATATCGGAGCGCGGCTACGCGCCCGAGATACCTTCTCTCTCTCTCTCTCTCTTTCCTCTCTGGTTCTTACTTAGCCTCGTCGCCCTCGACGAATTACACAAAGCTTCTTTTTCGACATAACGAGTCAAACAGAATAAAATTTGTATAAAGACACTTCGTAAATTGAGTGTTATTCCAAAGTAGACATTATATGATGCACCCAAACAGATCAGACAATTTCATGATTATCATCCGGCGTAATGACTGATGATTATCGACGTAAGACAATTCATCAAGCCTCTTATCGTTCTTTCCTTTAATTACATTTATAAAGCAAACTGTATTGCTGTATTAAATTAGTAGTCAAATTTACATTATACATGAATGTGAATTTTTATGTAAATTATACAGTAATTTAAATTTACATCGTACAATGAAGCACATTTTTTGTTACATTGATGCAGCAACAGATATATCGAGAATTATACTCGGATCTTCATATTACATTTTACATGACTTATATTGTTTTGAATTTTTGATAGATTTATATAATTTTGAAGTTTTGATAAATTTCTTCGTATTTCCTTTATATTTCTATATTGCCATTCTATATAATATAAATATGATGATAAATATGAACGCCATATGAACCGCTCTTTACAAATCGACTAATAAAATTGTTGCTAAATTTATATACACCTGACTACCTAAGCATTTGGCAAAAGATCAGTTGAACCGCTACACAAAGGCTCAGACAAGGATTCAGTAAACAACCGAGGTTTCCGTTAAGTGAATATATGAGATTTTTATGTAGGCTTTTCGCATTTTGTTGAATAGAGCTTATATTATCCATCAAGATTAAACGTTATCACCACCTAAATTATTCCGAATAATTTTCGGTTTCCGTACTAGTTTCAATACATCTCGCACCATTAATCTTTCATTGGAAACACTTATTCTCTGCTGTTCAATTCGACACGTTAGATCTGTGAGACCCAGTAACTTTTTTCTGATATGTCCTTGTTTAAATATCAATAAATGTCTTATCCAACGAACAGATATTATAGCTTCGAATGTAAATTTAGAAAATTTGTTGCAATCATTATTTGTAAAATATAGATAATTTAAGATATAAGAGAGAACAGTACATTAATTTCACACAAAGAGAAGTAGAAAATTTTGCACGCTTTAAGATAAGGATTCTCCGTTTATACACGCGACGTTTTAATTATAAATTCGACGTTCAACAACTATAGATCGAATTTTAATTCTTCGCTCGGGGTGGTTTGTGATCCATGACTATCAAACTAAGTCGAAATTATCAGAGGTTACAGCTGTTTGTTTATCAAACCCGATGATGACCCACGTCGCTTCGCGAAAGTATCTCCGTCGAAGAGAAGCTTCCTTCTTCTTCGCGAGTCCGAGGATTAACGATATCGCGGCATCTCTCGATATTGCCGGCCGGCCGATCGATAAATAGTCGCTTAAATATCGCCGTGCGGAGAGAGAGAAAGAGATGAGAGACCGCCGGAACCAGCGGTGTGTTCCGCAGTGTGTACACTCTGTGTCGTGAGCGTGCACGTGTTATAACAGTATAACGTGAGCGCCGTGCCGCTGCGAAAAACGGGGGTAAATGAATCGCGCGCGCCGGCCGGGGAAAAGGCGGGCGGGCGTGCACGAAGCTTATCCGCGGAACATGCAATAGCACGCGTATTAAAAGTCGGCTAATTTAAAATCGAGCGAAGATCTGCGCGCGGGCTGCAATCGAGCCGCGAACCGTACCTACGGCTGACTCACGATCCGAGCAGAGGCGTAACCGCCGGGGGATTTCCTAGCGGAAGGTCAGGTCGTTGCCACGCGCGCAAAAACGTCCGGTCGGAGGCTCGCGAACGAATTATAGATCGCGCGGGAACTCGACGCGACGGAATTGTGAGATCGTTCGTTCGGATACCGAGTCGAAATACTCGGCCCTCCTATCTGTTAAACCTTTAATAGTACCACGTGGGAACTGAGATAGCAAAACAGCTTCGGTTTCAATTCTAATAATATCATTTATTTCCACTTTCGACCCTGATGATGATGCTTTCAACTTCCGCTTCCGCTGTTTTAGCGCGAAAATAGATCGTTCGAAGTAACGTTGAAATTAAATCTTGTAGGATTAAAGGTTCAAAGGGAAGAGTAGTTAGTAAATGTGTCAGTATCGTCAAAATAGGTTTTTATTAGTCTGTAAGGATCGTCGAAGTAGGCACGGCGGTCTTTAGGAGCGTCAAAATAGCGTCGAAATTACGATTCGGGTAATATCTCGACGAGATTTTTCTCCTCTTTTCTTTTTATCTTCATTTCACTTCGTTCACCGGAATCTTTGCGTGGGAAGAAACCAGTGAAAAGTATCCTTGAAATTCGCTCGGTCTCGCGTGCGACCGGGAAAATGATTTAAACGTAAGACTTCTCTGCCTTCCCATTCTCTCTCCCTCCTTCTCTCCCTCCCTCTCTCTCTCTCTCTCTCTCTATCTCCTTTTTTCTAGCATGTAAAAAATGTCGGAAATATTGCTGATGTGTCCTCCGATAGAAATGGTCAAAATTGCTTCTTCGTTCGATATTTACTGAAAAAAGAAAATGTTCGAGTGTTTATAAGCGATGTTTATAAAAAGCGCCACACATAACGATCGCGTGTTTCCTCGTTAATTGGAATCACACGACTCTGCTGGATGAGTCCAAGTAACGCCTATCCGTTTACGCCCCGAAGAATTCGGACAAAAATCTCGCGAACCGGCGAACGGGAATCCCATGGAGAGCCAAAAATCCAATCGAGTCTATTTGCTTTGCGAATCAATCCGAGCGCGTCTTCTCACCGCGCGGGTGACAGGTCGATACGGCGTGCGGACAATTTTCGGAACTTTACATCCTGTACGATTCCCGAACTAAAATCGAGAGAGAGAGAGAGAGAGAGAAAGTGATCGACAGGAGCGATGTCGCTGCTCGTAAATCACAGTCGCGATTCGCGCATAACGGCGGGCTGGGCAAAGCGAGGCGCGCTCGCTCGCATTATCGTACGCGAGCGCGATCGTTTCGCGTCACGTCTTCATCCGCCACGATCGATCTCGAAGGCGCATAACGGTCGAGCTTGATTAACCCTTGCGCGGCCGCCGGAGTATCGCGAATAATTCTTGGCGTTTCGCGCGCACGCTCACACGCACTCACATCAACGAGGAGCTCGAGGAGCCCGCTCGCTCGCTCGTGTGAGCGCTTGCAAATGACTGAATCCCTATAAATCAGGGCTATAAATCGATAGCTCAACTTACCGGGGCCCCATTAAGCGAGAACGCCGTAATAAAGCTGTATTGGTAACGTTATTGGTGTCCTCTTAATAACAAGTCCGCGATTGCGACTGAATAACAGAGAAAGAGAGAGGGGAGCAGCGTGAATTATGGATGTAAACTAGTCTTCGAACCCCCTCCCCGCCCCTCCGACGTGCGGTATGTACGGGGTGTCGCGTATTCGTGATCTCTTCCTTTAGTTTTCAGCGATTCAGATTTCGCAAATATTCCGAAGTTAACGACGCCTCAGGCGATCTCCGATCGAGTTCTTTTGATTCCACCGGAGCCACAACTTTCATCTCAACCTGCTAAATTCCACTTCGGTTTGAATCTTCGCTTATTTCGAAGAACCTTCTTCGGACACGACACTCCCCGTTTATTGTATATTCGCAGATGCAAAACGGAACTTCAGCTTCCGCTTTAATTGAATTCGCTGTCCCATAGTGTCCACGAATTCGTGAAGCTCGTGTCGCAAACGGACGGGGAAATTTCGAAAATTCGGGATGCTTCTTTTTTTCTCGCACTCGCCGCGATCGGAGGCGCGAAGCGGGTTCCCGCGGGGTGACTCGTTGAGGCAGCCTCGTTAAAGTTTCAATCGAAAAGTTTCGCCCGAAAGGATATCTCTCCACGTAACGTCGAGAGAATGACGAAAGGGAACAACTTCTAATAGCCGTCAGAGACAGCGGTGACAGTCGATTAATAAAAGTATCAGATCCGCGCGACGGTGTTGTGTCTAAATCAGGGACAGCGCGGGGTCAGCAACCCCCCCGGTAATCGCGAGCGATGAGAGGACGGCGGGATCTTTTTTCATTTTTCTGGAAATCGAGCGGCAGCGGCATGAATTATTACCGAGATCACGAATCCGCTTTCCACCCGACTTCGTTTCGCAGTAGAAATACGAGGGTTCTATGAACCGAGCTTGTTAAAACTTCAGGTGCTCCAGGAGCAACGGCGCGCAAAGCTTTGACGCTTTCCAGAAATTACATTTCGAGAAATCCAATTCTTTTCCTTTTTTTCTCCTCTTTTCACTCTCTTTTCTCTCTCTCTCTCTCTCTCTCTACCCTCCATCTTGTCCCGTTTTCTAATTAAAAATCCGCGGATCCCGATCTCGTATCCTCCCGGAGACGCGGCTCGCGGAAGACGCGTGGAATTCCTCCGTCTCCTCGTGGCCGATCGCTGCGTCGATCTCGAAAGCGGCGGCCTCTTGACGTTTTTCCGCGAGGGAAACACGCCCTCGTACGTGCGGCGGGACGCGTCTCGGGCTTGCCGAGGGATCTCGCGGCCCGCGCGTTTTCCCCGGATTAAGTTCCGGAGCGACGACGAATCGCCGCGGAATCGGCCGGGCGGGGGTGGAGGGGTGGCGGCGAAAAAGACCGGCAATATCAGATATACGCCGCGCACGCGGGCCAGGAATGCTCGTTCTGTACGTGGCTCGCGAAGGATATAATAATAATATCGGCACGAACGCGCGGGTGGGGTATATAGTCGTCACGACGGATCACGTCGAAAGTCGTGATCCTCCGCGGCGTCCAGGGACGGCGAGATCGCGCTTGTGATCGCAGCTCTCTCTCTCTCTCTCTCTCTCCTCTCTCTCGCAGGAAGAAGGCAGCCCGGGAAAAGAGGATCTCTCTTCTCTCTGCCCGGCAACCTCCGCGCGCGCACAAAGTTCTGGTGCGTGCAATGCGAAACGTGACAGAACCCACCCGCCCTTCGTCCGCCCTCCTAACAATACCCTCGTCTCTTCTGCCGCCGCTTCTTCTTCTTCTTTCCCGTCTACCTTCCCGCACAGCTCCTCCCCCTCCCCTCCTTCTCCCCGCATCCTCCCCGTCCCCATCCCGCTTCTCCTTTCTCTCTCCTCTCTTAATCTCGTCTTTCTTCCACCTCACCTCCGTTCGTCCGTCCGTTGCCTACCGCTCTCGACCCGACCTCACTCGCGATCTTGACTCCTCGCGAAACGATCTCCGAAGGCATTTCAGCAGCGACTCGCGGCATCAAGGATAACCAGGATCCGTTAACGCGACGTCCGATTCTACTCGTCGGTCGTGCCGGCTCGGAGTTATAAATCGGCGTCGAATGGCGCGTAAAAGTGGACGCCGGCTGTATTAAACGCCGCGAAGATTGACGGGGTCCTGGAGAGAGAGAGAGAGAGAGAGAGGAACCAGTGGGTACCGCCGTTGGCTTACGCGAGAGTGTCCCCTCTTCTGCCTCCCAGCCGATATTTACCGCCGGCCAATTTATCGCGTATTAACGCGATAATTTATGCCGACCGTTATAATTTACGCGAGCGTAAACAATGCTGGACACGGCTGCGCGTTACAAATTTCCGCGCCGTTTCGGGCGCATGCTCGGCCGACGGCGAGAGAGACGCTCTCACGGAACGGCCGACAACCGAGAATCGCCCCGGTGAGTTCCCGCCTTCAGCGGGACGAACGTTCCAAGTTGCGATTGCTGCTCGATTATTATTTTACGCAATCTGCTCCCCTTATCCGAGCAGCCACGAGGATTCTCCTCGAACGCGTCCGAACTGATTTTTCAGGACGGTCAGTCTTCACTTGGCTGAGTATACCAATAACATGTCGCAATTATAAATCTACGTCCAACTGAAGTGCGGTCTGTTAGCGTCCGAGGGTGGAAGATCCTCCCCCGCGCGCGTTTACCTGTTCTTACGTAAAACCTCGAGAGACTTACTTGATATCCGGATAACTTAGCGTTGATTAAATTTAACATTACCGTCTCTCCGGAATTATTCGCTTTTTCGTGTCGGATTACGTCGTACAGCATATGGGAGATTTAAACTGTTAAGTCGCTCATCTCTGTTTGCAGATAAATATTAATGTCTCTTTCGTGACACTTAATATCATTGATTATATTATATAATTATCATAATACTTTTCATTCATATTTTTTATTAATATCATATACTTATATTTATATAAATATCATATTTATCATTAATATCACTGTGTCCAATATCAATGATACTTAATAGCATCATTGATCTTTATCAATCTTTATCTATATGTTCATTATACTCTTTCAAAGGTGCCATTATCAATCACCCGAATTTAAGTTCTTCTGGAACCAATGTTTTTCCTTTATCTCTTGCTTTTTGTGTTTTTTTCCTTATTTTTCTTCTTTTTATCTGGTATCTTTTGTTGTTTATGGTTGTGCTTCGCGTCATATTGGGATGGAAAGAGGAAGAACTTCTCTTTTTCTGTTATATCGTGCATTTTTCATGTACTCTTATTTCACTCCCTCCTTTCCTTCTTTTTCGGATACATTATATCATAGAAATGAGTCCTCTATAATTACGTAAACGAAGACAATATAAAATAATTTATTTAATTTATTAGAGAAAGGGACAGACTGTGCTTAAACTGTATCGAAAAGGGAAATCGTGTATTTCTTGTTTTTTTCTATACTCAATCGTCACGACTCGCGACGACTTATTATTTATATCAGTATACATGTCATAGCACTGTAACTGCGTTTTGTTATTATCGTTTCTGAGTTCTTTTGTCGTTTTATTGGAGTATTCACCTCTTATATTTTTCTTTCGCTACGCATATGTAGTTTCGGTAAACAAGTTTAGTCGGATATCTGTGAATAAGAATCTAAGAAAGATTAAGATTGAATTGCTATATACGATCGAATGTTTAATTACTTCGATAATCTAATCGTTACTGGTTGCTCCCGAGACACAGTGATAAAAATCGCCATCAGTCCGGCGCGGACATCCGGGATTACATTATCGCGAGGAAAGTGGCCGAATATCAGGACGATAACCGGCCGCCACTTATGCCGTATTCGTGCTTGCGGCATTTGAATTTATGCCGGACGAGCGTGCGCAAAAGAGAGAGAGAGAGAACACGATCGACGCAGTCGTTGAAGATCGATAATTCCCGCGGCGTACAACGCCGTACGGTAAAACCGCCCCGCGAAAAAAATGCCGTCGGCACGTTTTCTCTCTTTCTCTCTTCCTCTCTCGTGGGCGAATGCGCGCGCGCTCACGGGATTTCGCTGAACGCGATTCGAGCGACCCGACCGTGAGATTTGGATCACCCCGTATAGCACACGAGAGGTATATGATGGCGACCTCGCTATCTTACCTCACGATCCTGATCACGATCACGCACGCACGCCGAACCGCCCACTGCGTCCCCTCGCAGGCCCACGTCTATACTGTCCCCTTCTTCTACTACTACCATTACTACTACCTACTACCACTACTACCACCGCCACCTTCACTCCCCGGGTCCCGACTACTCTTTCCGTTCTTTGCGTCGCACACACACGTGCGTGCGTGCCTGCGTAGAGAAATAATGCCGCGCGAAGCTGGCGGCCGTTCCTCCGAACGGTAATGCACCAACTCTCTCGCGCGCGTCCCGCATAATAGTTATCCTTCATCTTCCTCGACGAGAACCGTCGAGTATTTCGACGATCGTCAGGTCGACCGATCGATAATCGCCGCATACCCGCGTTTCATCTTTCCACACTAATCTCGGGATCGCCGATCGATCGCTCGTTGTATAGGCGCACTGAGAAAAAGGAGTGTTGAAATTTTTCCGATATTTCTCGTGACATTTTCTTCGATATTTATCGATTAGAAGAGATTTCACTGTGATGATAGAATATATACTTTGGTGAAGTATACCTAAGTTTTCTCATTTATTGGTTTATTTGTTGGGGATAATATTTTAATTCGCCGTATTTTATAAATGAACGTTTATGTCTGTGAGATATACTTTGTACTTCACGAATATGTTGTTAAATCTTTTTTTCTCAGTTTGAATTGGCAACCAGATTTTGCGACACGGTGTTCCAGTTATAGAACAGATATTCTCTCTCTCTCTCTCTCTCTCTCTCTCTCTATATATATATATATATATATATATATATATATATATATTACTTAAGATTATAAATCACTTATTTGATAAATTAAGGTTGACAGTTTTGGACGCGCTTAAGTTTTTATGAAAGGTTAAATATGAATAATGCACATGATTGTGTGGTTTCTGCACATTTATTGGATTTTTGTGATACAAATAAATTCAGGTCGTCCACTATTCTGCATGTAGTG
Source organism: Dinoponera quadriceps (assembly GCF_001313825.1). NCBI lineage: Eukaryota > Metazoa > Arthropoda > Insecta > Hymenoptera > Formicidae > Dinoponera > Dinoponera quadriceps. Next base: position 1,354,857 of record NW_014557714.1, on the reverse strand, counting down.
TGAATAGATAAATGAAAATCGCTCTTCTGTATTGCTAATACAATTTGTTGCTCTTATTATTATATACTCATATTGCTAGATCGGCGTTCAGACGTTCACAAAAAAGAAGAAGAAACACTTTGACTCTGACAGTAGCATGTTAGGCCTACGAGGCTTACACATGTTTTCTTTCGCTTACCCCCTCTTTCATATTTAGTGCAGGATGCCATATCCCGCTCTTATTCCTTTATTACTCAGAAAAGAAAGTCGCATCCACTGCTACTGCCAACCTAATCCATTGAAATAACTGGTTTCCTGGCGACAACCAGCCTACAGAAACAATAAATAAAAATTGGCAGTAAACTTAATAATTCATAGAAAATCCAAACATCCGAAAGACCACAATTTTTACCATTTTTTTCCACAATGTAGGTTTGAGGGACCTATGATATTGCTTCAGCGTAAAGATCGCGAATGTCGCTCTCAGGTTTAACGAATTAAGTCTAATTTCATTCTTTCGCTTTTGACTCTTCCAACCCAGTTTGTAACGACCTATTCGGTTATCCTTTGTTCGCACTTCTATCTTTTGTGCGAGTCATGCTCGCAGACCTCTGCAATAATCGGCAAATTTAAATAACGACTAGAAATCTGTCGAATTTCTGTATATCCATATTTGAGCGTGTGAAAATCACATATACCATTTTACGGTCGAGGATGAAAAAAGTCACGAGGATGTGAATCGGTAAACTTTCTTCCGGGCGAAGAGTTTCGAACGCTTTCTGTTTACGACGGAGTTCGCCGCGAATATATATGTACTTCGCCGTAGTTTAAAATCATCACAGGTACTGTATTTATTCCCTTCCTGTCGGAGGCGAATCTTTCGACTTCTTCGTCGATGCGAGGGGGCGTGCATCGCCGCGGAAGGAAATCACTGCGATCGGCCAGTTTCCTTAACGAAGTATTCTTACAATCTCCGTCTCTCGTAAACAAAAGGTATTTACATCTCGTCGAAGGAGCATTCGCGAGACGATGTTTATTACAACAGGACCTTTCCGCGTCTTCGGGATCAGCGAATCTCTCTCTTTCTCTCCTAAAGTTCGGCCACCTCTCTGTATCCGTTACACCCTGTATATTATTACCACACCGTACCGCACGATGGAGCGCGTGCGTCGGTTCCGGGATCCGGGCGGTCCGTGCGAATATTATTAACGCGGGGCCTCGCGCGAAGGAAGGGAACACCATTACCGCGCGCGGCACAAAGGACATTACTCGCTCGAGCTGCTCTCTTACGTTTCGCCGGCATACGTCGCACCCACATACTTGCTACATACGTAAGCGCGTACGCACGCGTGACCGCGGGCACGCTTCTCGCGCACGACTAACGGTGCCCGCGGTGATTTTTCGATTCCGTTCCCCTTCTAAGCCCCGGCTAGAACGCGAGCGAACGGCGCGTAGGTGGAATCGCACGAACGAACGAACGGACGGACGGACGAACGTCGCCGTGACCCGCCGTAACCTCGGCCGACCACCGCCGATATCTCGGATCGACGAGCGCGATGCGGAATGTCCGATTAGCGCGGCCGACCCGACCGACCTACCGCGCCGCTACTTTTCGTGCCTCGACGTTTCCGCTGGAACTGCGTTTCCTCATCGGCCCGATCGAGTTTCCATATTCCGCTCTTGCTTTCGATCTTAATCCATCAAAGAGCTCGTCATTATTTCACGCGCACTTTGTCGCTGGAAAATGTATCTGTTTATTTTCTACGCTGAGAAATCTGTTTAGTCGAATCAGAGTTCTTGCTTGGATATGGGCAAGCAAGAATTTTCTTCATTCGGTTGATTGATTAACCCCTTTACTTGTACGCTCGAGTTAATTCGAGCGCGCTAAACAGGCCAAACTGTGCACACTCGAGATAATTCGAGCGGCGTTGTATTTTATGCTGCTATAATTTTTCACACTCGAATATAATCGAGAATTGAAAATAACAATGTGAAAGCAAAGAAAAACATTTTTTTACATAAAAAAAGATTTATTTTTTTGGCCGGTTTTTTTCAAAAAAACTGTGCGTTAAGGGGTTAAATTGATTTCTCAGTGTATGGGATCGCAGATTAGTATTAGATCTATTTTTATTGGACGCGTGTATATAATTGAGAATTAGACGCTGTGTGATAAACAAAAAATGATGCACATGTGTATATATATGTAATTCCTTATTTTTATCTGATGGTCAGTGTCCTATTTATGGAACACACTTTTTCATTAAATAGAGTCATTATATGAGACGTAGTAGTTAGTTATTATTTTAAGTTGATTGCGAATTTTTTCATAAAATATACACTTTTATCAGTGTATTTCCATATGAAATCTGCTTGGTTCATATCAATACTTTTACAATGTTTATGATAAAAGACTTAATAAAGTCAATGCAATATATATGACACAGATGTTGCATCAAATAATTGAGATTTAACTGTGTAATACGAATAATATTTTCTAACTATGGTCAGAAAATTAAGTAAATTCCACAATAAATACGATCATTAATATGCCGAGTCAGCTTTGTGACCTTTTTATCGAAGACATGTTGCATTTCGATATGTTATCCCACATGAACAAAAAATTGCATTCTTTTTGCTCTTATTTGTTATATATTTATTAATTTTATATAAAAATACTGAAATGTTGTTGAAAAAATTCGGACAATTATTCGACGTATATTAGTTCGCGATATAACCCCGAGATTGATTTCGTTTATCTCAATCCAAATCGTTCCGATTGATCCGTTTTTAATAATAATAATAATCTTGGTTAACGAGAGAACCTTTTGTCATACATGACATAGACTAAATATCGCAGACAGATAGGCAGAAATTACGAAAGGAAAGGACATTCGACGCGTGGTATTTAGCAAAAAAGAGAGCTTATAAACAAACGAGAAAGCAATACAAAGCGCGAATAATGAATTATATAAACAAACAATAATCACCACAACGTGGTAATGCAGAAATATACGTAAACTAAGACTTATAAAATCATACGCGCGCAATGTACAGCGAAGAAGTGATCGCGTGTGGAATAGCTCGCGCGAGACTCGCATTTCGATACACCTCGATAGTGTCACGTAGACACCGACAGACACGTGCATATGTATATCCGTAGGTATGCTCGCACTTTTGCGAGCAGCCCCGCAGCTACATCTAAATACCGAAGGTAAAGTATCTTTCGCGGCTGGAGAGCCCCGGCTAGGGAAGCGGTCTCTCGACGCTGATCGACGCCCGTGATCCGTTTCCCTAAGAACACGACGGTCTCCCGGCGGACCGGACCGCGGGGCATCGCAGTGCGGATATATATATCGCCGTGGAGTTCTCTTTGACCCGGCTTGACCCCCAGGGACGCCCGCGTACGGAGGTCCGTATTTGCGCTCCGAGACGGTCCGTCGTTGTCGTTGGCGACGTCGTTCCCGCCTTCGTTCTCGCGCGATGGTAGGTAGGTAGTTCGTAATTCTCGTCCGCTGCCTCCAGGAGTCCGGCCGGGGTCATCCCCCGCTCATAATTGCTGCCTCGCTCCTGCCGCCCCCGCCGCTCGTGCTCGCGCTATTATTCCTTCGCATTTAATTAAGCGTCCGGCGACAATTTACGGACCAGTGACAGATCTGAGATTTAGCCGAGCGTTAGCGCGCGCGTCTCGACGTGTCCGCACGTGTGTTTTCTCGCGTGACGTAATCGATGAAACGATCGATGCGGTAATCCGGCGGGAAAGAGAGACCGACGCGAATACCGCGCTCGAGTTGCAAATTTGATACAGTGTTGGCGATATGACGGCGGGGAAAGAAATAATTAATTCCTTCGACTCTTGCTCTCTCGCGGACGATCGGGCTCGCGACCCGTCTGAATTGATCGATTCACGCGAAATGGATTATTAACCGTTTGCGGTCCGGCTTGTTTCCAGCTTCTCTTCTTTTCCCGACCGCCGCGCAGAAATTCTGATTTCCACTTGTGTCGCGCGGTAGTTCGCGCTTGTTTCAATATTTCAGCACTGAACTAATGCACACAGCAGTTGTTTATGGCGACGTGTACGTATTAAGCATGATGTCAACGTGCAAAAATGGCCCGTAGGATTGACCGGGACGAAACGATGACGTCGAGTTAGAGTCGAAGTACGAGAGATCGGAAATTGCTGACATGTACTGCGTCTTTGTTTGAAATCAAATTACAGATGGAACTGGAAGAAACGGGGTAAATATTTTTAAAAAGAATTCACACTCAGGATTAATTTTGTTACGTGTTTTGTGAATTTTGTCACGTAAACTGCAATCAAGTCAAATTGAACAAATATTGAATCTTATCAACAATTTGACGTCGGAATTTGAATAACAAAATTTTGATGGCGGTAAAAAGTTAACAAAATTGAAATGTAGTTATATAAGCATGAAATAGATATTCCTTCAAGCACCAAAAGCTTCATGTAACTATATGATATGACGAATCACACTTGTAATTGGAAGATTAAGTAAACAGCACAATAAGTACAGTGAATATGTGTCAATTTTATGATCGCCTCATTAAAATAAATTCTGATTTTGTTTTATACAAAGAAATGATTTTAAAAAACATGAGAATTTCACTGAAAGAATTAAAGCAGTTGGTTCGCCATACCCAACTTTGGAATTGAGTTCGTTTAACTTCGCTTGAGTTATCTCGCTTGATCTTTCTTTTCAATAAAGTGCTATATCGACGAGAATGAAATATTTTAATACATGCAGCCTGTACTTTGAGAGAAAATGCGATTAAAGTCACTATAATCTCACTATATGTTATAATCGCTTTTGTGGGCTCATATATTTTTATAATAGTCTTAAGCATACAAAATAAAATAAAATATAATAAAATTCAGATTTATACTCATAGCAACTTTGATATTTATTTGTGCAACCATATTTTGTGGCTGTCATAAACTAAGATTTTCGTATATAATTTTCTTATGAAGAACATACTATAAAATATAGTTATAAAAAATAGCTATACGCAATAGTAATAAAAATAGATTCATATCATTACCGTGTGTATAATAAAACACACACAGAAAAATTCCACTAAAATTATAGTCATTTTTGGTTTCAGCTTTATCTTCTTTTGGTTTTAACTAAAAAAATTAACTAAAAAAATAATGTATCAATATACTTATAAAGTTATTATCATTGACACTTTGTAACATTTGCTAGAAAAATCAGGTCATCCTGATTATAATTTTTTTACTTATGCGATTATAGTTGTAAATATCGAAATTTTTTTCAGTGTACGTGTTAAGAATGTCGTTATATGTACTATTATTTGTTATTTATTTCGATCGTGTTAACTATATAAACAGTTCAGTTTCTATTACTATTCTATATATTTACTATTTTACTATAAATTATACTTAAAATCATCATAATCTGTGACAAAAAATTTACATAAGTTAAGTGTAGTCACATTATTCCTATATCTTCATCCCAACCAACATTATATAATGACACTAATTACATAAATAGTATTTTCTAACTATAATTTGTACTACAACTTTGAGCAATAATTTCTGCAACTTTCGCCTGTAACTATAGTTCCAAATATCATCGTATTTTTGTCTCAGTGTACATTTTCGTGCGGAGTTACGTATCGTTACAGTACGATTTTCGTATAAGGTTTTCCCCGAGCATTTTCTTCGTGTTTCGCGAGCATGTCATAATTCGTCTCACGAGGATCATCGATGATCGCGCTATGAGGGCTGATAGAGGGTAGGGGGGGGGGAAGCAGGAGGAGGAGGAGGAGAAGAAGGAGGAAGGCTTAAGGTCCGGCGAGGGATGCCTCGGGTCGGCATAAGGCACGGTAACTGCAAAGGTACGGGTAGATCATTAGCAATGATTTGTTGTCGAGTAGGCTGCCCAATGACCCCGCCGGCCGGAGCGTGAACTCCGGGCGTGTCGGGAGATCCCCGCGCACGATGATCTCGTATCCCCGTAACTATCGACTTCTTCGCGTCTCGATGCGTGCGTTGATCGTAACGCCGCGTGAGCGAGCGTTGCGCGCGCGTCGCGACCGCCGATCGTATTAAAGCGATTCGCGAGAACGAAAGAGATGGCGAAGCGAGAGAGAAAGAGAGAGAGAGAGAGAAGATGCCGTCGAAATTTACCGTCGCACTTTTACCGGCGGACGCCGCTCTCGCCGTGGGTTAAGGGCAGATCGCGCGGCAGATATAACCGCGCGTTCTGTCGGCAGTTATCAAATAACCCGAGGCGCGCTTATCGCGCCCCGACGTACGCTGAATAGTTCCCCTGTCCCTTTCGCGTTGCAGATGCGAAGATATCGCGTCGAACACTTCCGGCATCTCGCCGATCGCCCGGGCGAACAGGCGCGCGAGAGTCGCGGAAGCCGGCCGCTTCGCCGACGATATACTTCTATTTAAATGTTTATCTACGCATCTCTACTCCTCTCCCCTCCCCACTGTTTCTCTGTCGATCTCACTCTTTGTGTGTATGAGTCTCTCTCTCTCTCTCTCTGTTTCTCATCCGCACCGAGAACAGAGCTCGATGTTTGCGGTGACCGTTCGATTATCGGCATGCGCGGCATTTAGCGATTATTTCCCGTCATCTACGCGTGATTAGGCGCGATAGCGCGCGGAATCGGTCAGTCGCGCGGTATTGTCGTAATATTCGCCGTCGTTGAACCGTGTCAAGGTAGGTACCCTCGTGGAACAGAATCTCTCTCTCTCTCTCTCTCTCTTTCTTTCTCTCGTTCTCTCACACGCTCTTTCCCACCGCTGGTTATGCGGTGCAACGCCGATTTCCGACGTTTTTTTCGGAACTCGTGAGAAAGCTTTTAGCACAATATTAACGTTTGCGTGGAATTACTTGTTAAAAGCGATGCAGTGTGTGGACGGCTAAGGTATTCGCTCCGACTGTAAAGAACTCAATGATGCCTGTGGAAATGATATTTGCAGACTGCCAAAATATTACGTCATACCGAGTCCCGCGTGGAAACTTCTTTGGATCTTTTTCCCAGACGCAGCATAGATTCCGATCAGAATACTCAGATTTGTCTTCGAACAATTTATCACGCTATGATACCGATTGAGAATTCCATTTTTACCCCAAACATGAATTTTCTGTTTGAAATCAATGCAAGTAATATAGAAACTCGCGTTTTCTTTTAGTAAATAAAATCAACATATTTTTGTAGAATGAAAAACTAGGAGAGAACAGTCTCATTTTTTTCATACCAATTATTGAATTCAGCAGAATGAAAATAAAAGCGAAAAATAAGAAGTTTTTTTTTAAATACTTCAAATCTTTAACACTTCTCACATACTCACGTTCCAAAAATTTAGAAGCTCAAAGTGTTTTATATGCTCTTCTTTTCTTATTTCTAATGTTACATACAAAAGAGACACAAAAATGATCGGAAAAGCGTTGAGGAGAGCAAGTGGAATCCGATTCAGATTCAGGCTTCCGTTTGGATTCGTCTATTTGAAATGTTACACCTCCAACCGGAATCCGCGTAGATTTCCCAATTAGAGCCCAATTAGAGCCCATCATTCTTCCGGGGTAATCGGACTGGATCCCCAATGAGATGCCAAGAAACTTTCCACGCGGAATGCCCCCTTTTTCCCCTTCACGTCTCCGTGCATGCGAGGGGATTTCATTTTCCACTTTCATTTCGTGCGATAATCGAGAGTAAAGGAAAAAAAGGGAAGGAAACAAGCGCGGTATGCCTTCGTCCAAAAGACGGATAGCCCTCGGCACGAGTGACGATCGATCGATCGATCGATCGATTTAACGATCCTCGGGACACCCGGCCGTATCGTGAACGACAATGCGCGCGCGATCGGTCAGCGAGATATTCCATATATCTGGCCGGTTGAAACGAACAATGTCGTGAGCATTCCCGGGCTAACTCATAGAAGATTTCCCGTTATCAGCGCGCCGCGGAGAGTCCCGGTGGAATCCGAGCCGCGGGTTCTAGTCGTGCGTGGCTTTTAAGCGGATTCGCTTGTCGAGGGCACCTACGTTTGCACGTAGCGACGTCGGCAGCAGCGGGGGTACTGAATTTACGTTATTACCGCTCGCCGATCGGTGCAATAAAAAGGAGCGCAATGCGTAGTGGAGGCACGATGTAACGGGTATATCGCGAAAGGTCAGGGGTCCGCTCGCATTTCCAGCACGGAGCAGAGCCAGCGAAGCGTTCGAGCGAACGCTCGCTCGCACGCCGCGCCGCGGAATTAATATGCGTGCGTATTTGCGTACGCGCGCCCCGGCCTTTTAATATAGCAATCCAATTAACGCGCCGCGCATACCGCGCGATCGGAAAGTCTTCGGCGATATCCCTTCGCCGTACACGCCGATCGGCCGTGGGAAAACGTAGGGACGTCGACGACGCGACTGTGATCCAGTTCCAGCGATTCGCGGACCTCGCGCGAGGTCGGCGCGTCGCCTGGTAGAAATTGGACCCCGCGGGTGCCCGGCCGCCAGCCAGTAAACTGTAACGCCGCTGTTATCAACACCAATAATGGAACGTCTTTCTCTTCTTTCGCTTCTCTTGGATGGATAGATTACGGCTGGGTAAATAAGTTAGCTGATGATTAAACGAAAGAAATTACAGTTACGAGACGAAAAATCGAAACTAGTTGCCAGGCGGTGATGTAATTCTCACTTCGGCCTTTCTGAAATTTCTGTGGAATAACGTACTCTTCGTCTTAATTTGCTGCTTTATTTTTAAATGCTAATGACAAATATATATAATAGCTGCATAATGTATTTTAGAATAGCATCTATTCTATCGTATTTGATGTATGTCATGGTTTGTAACAACGGCTAGATCGTAAAATCGATACTAGATTTTAGTGATTAATCAGCCAGTGACGAACTAGTAACGAGAAGATTTCATCTTCCTTATATTATTTCGTCTCGGGTAACTTTTAAATGAAATTGACGCTTAATAATGCACGGGCAAAAAATGTTGTATGCTTAAAAAATGTTTCACGTGTTTTATTTTTATTTCTAATAAAAATAGAAATTAATTGAAAAAACTCATTGAGGAAAAACTTTTGACAATATTCTTACACTCATAGAATGACAAATTCACCGTCGAAGAAAGTTGAAAATCGAACTGGACCCTCTCTCTTTCTTTCTCTCTTTCACTTTCTTCCCCTTTTTAATCGACTCAATATTTAAATATATATTTATAATATACACATAGATTATATATAAATATAGTTTATATAATTATATCATATAGTGGGTATAGAGAATGACCATGCTTAAAAAAAAACTAGTTTTCTAAATTAGGTGTGTGTAGGTGTTACAAGCGTAAAGAACGGTAAGGTCAAGTTTACCCAGAGTGTTTATCATGAAATGTCCCTCGAGTAAGATTACGAGGCAGATTGATTGTATCGATCTCGCGTCCCTACATTGCTGGTGTTGACTCCGGTGTGTGGATTCCGAAATTCGCACATATTTGAAAATATTTCTACAAAATATGTTTTTTTCACCTGTATTAATATATTTCTAAAATTATATTTAATTAAGCAGATTCATGAAACGCTCGTTTTCAGAAATGAGAAACTGCCGTTGAAATTGGGATTGATAGTGACGATGCTTGAGAGTCCTTCAACTTGAAAAGTTGCTTCACGAAGTGAGTTAATTTGACATTTCTCAAAGGACCGTAATTCAGTTTGGCTCGTGCGGTATACGCGGGCACATATAATAACTACACACTAGAAGAAGTTTTTCATGTTTCAAATATATGCATACATATATATAAACTTACAGACGACTGTGCGAAAGCAAAGTAAACGATGACACAGGGCGTATCGACAAACGTCGAGGAACGACGGCGGCCGAGGGTGTCCTTACCATCTTCTCGGTAACCCTGGGTACACCGGTTACGAGAACACGAAAGATCATCACGTCATCCGGACAAAGAGGCTCGTTCATTTACGGGTCAGTTTCGAAGAGGGGGCGGATAGATGGACGAACGGACGAACGGACGCGAGGAGGAAGATTCTCGTAACAAGGCTACGAGGAGACGATGGCGCGGTGTAAAGAAGAAGCGAAGGAAGAAGAAAAGTAGGAAGAAGAAGAGGAAAGAGCGGACGCGAGGAAGAGAAGCAGAAGTAAGAGGGAAAGGAGAGAAAGAGGGAAAGACGGTGCGTGAGCTCACACTGGTGTGTCCCAGCTCGAGATACGCTTCTCTTCTTCTCCTCTTCTTCCTCTTCTTCTTCTTCTTCTCCTAAAAACTAAGACGGAGGAGGGGACGAACAAGAACTCTGGGGAACGAACGCGGTGGCCTCAGGGTGGCGTCGCTTTCGGTGTGTTCGTCCGTGGTGGTCGGACCATATACCGGATACCGAGTACCGAGTACCCGGTACAGAGTACTAGGTAGTCAGGTAGGTAGGCGACGGGTGTATCGAGAAGGAGAGTCGAGCGCGCGGTCAGGGAGAGAAGAACGAGCGAGGAACGAAGCGGGAGAACGATGAGAAGGAAATAGTGAGAGAGAGAGAGAGAGAGAGATAGAAGGGGGGGGGGAGGACAGGGGGAACTGGGAATGTGGTAGAAAGCGTAGCGCAAACGATGGAGAAGGATACGATACCGTGCATGCACGATAGGCGAGGTATGGCTCGAGTACAGCGGAGAGGAGGGGAAGACGGTACGATCACGAAGGGAGAAGGACAGAAGGGGCTGTCGGGAAAGGAAAGGGCTCGAGATGGTCCGGCGTGGTGAGAGAAAGAGAAAGAGAGAGAGAGAGAGACGGAGAACGAAGGCAGGCAGGCGAGCGGACAGTCGGGTACATCGAGCGTTTTGCTCGCGATACGCGCTCTCGATGAGACCCAGGGCCCCTCTCTCTGCCGCGGGTTCCCCGGCTGGCTGGCTCACGCGGGGCCCGCTGATCTGTGACCCGGATCCTCCCTACCTCAGCAACCCCGGCTATACGGATTTCACCTTAGCTCTCGAGACGCTCACCCACATCTCACCACGAACGTGCCGGACGCTTCACCACGCGTACGCACACACACACACACACACATACATGTGGCGCGGGAGGAATCTTTGCAAGGCATACGTACGTGAGAGGGACGGGAAAGGAGCGTACCGAGGGTGCGCGAGGGGTAGGGGGCGAAGACGAAAAGGTTCGGCAGGGCATACCAGCGTACACGCATCCTTCTACTCTCTCTCTCTCTCTCTCTCTCTCTTTCTCCTTCACTTCTCTCTTGCTCTCCCTCCTCGCGCGAGGGGGAATTTTTTATCGAATACGTAATTCCACGGTCAGGGTTCAGCCAATAATCTGGTTCATTCCGAAGGAACGTGTGCGCCGTGACGGTGCACGAAGGAAAGGGTAGGGAGGGGGACGGGGAACGAGGAAGGCTAGCCACGGAGCGCGTACTATCGAGCTGGAATCTCTTTCTTCCCCCATCGCCCCGCTTAGTATCTTTTTCTCTCCCTTTTTCTTCCTTTTCCGTGCGCACCTCTTCTCCCTTCTCGCCCTTCCCCTCCTTTCACCGCTCTCTCTCTCTCTCTCTCTCTCGCTCTTTCTCGCGCTTCCCGCGTCTACTCTTCATCATTCCCCACGCTCTTTCCCCCGTAAGCTGCAATCTATGCCTCGGAGGCGCGCGATGGAATACGTATGCGTTCTTATAGATAGCGACCGCGCTTCCGTCTCCCTTTCTCCTTACGGGCGCTCTCTTCTTCATCTTCCTCTTCTCGTCGTCTTCAGTCAGACTCGGTTGCTCTTCTCAAAGTACGGTTCCGTCGACGACTATCTCTCTCTCTCTCTATCTCTCGTTTTGCTCCCCCTCCTCCCCTCTATCCGTCTACCCGGCCGTCCCGCTGGCTCGTTTATCACGCACCGTTCCCGCGTTTAATCAAGCGCCGGAGTCTCAAATTCAAGTGCGTAACCTCGCCTATCTTTGCACCTCCGGTTTTTGCCAATGTCTCCGTGTTTTCTCATATCCCATCTCCTTCCTCAGACGTAGACTCGGTGCGCCCTCGGCTCTTCAGAATCCCGCGCGTACATACGCTCTCTCATCTCCGAGTAACTTAACGTCCCAATTCCGCGCCGAGTCTTGCCGCGCGAAGTGCCAACACATTACGCTCTCCGAATGACACTTCAGCGAGGCAGCGTTCGGAGGACCGTTTAATATCGCGCGATGTACCCCGATGTACCGTTGTTCGTTTCCCCCTCTCCCCATCCTCCTCACCCTTTTGCGATCAGGCTTAAGACAAGCGGATACTCAAAACACTCCACCGTATTCCGCGTCTATTTCGCATCGAGCCTCGCGGAGGAGCGTCGATGGTGTAACTCTTTTTCCCCGATTAACTTCGCTCGCTTTATACAGTTAGTTTGTCACCCCCCTCCCCCCCTCGCCAACCCCTCCTTGCTCATCGTCCCTCAGTCCTTTCTCTCTGCGCGTCGCTCTTCGTCCGGGGGTGCGAATCCTTTCCTCAGACGGCGGCGACTTTCCACGGAGCGTAAATAGCAGCCTCCCTTGTGTCCTTCCTTCTCCATTTTGTCCCGGGCTCGCGACTCGCGTTGATTCCGTCAATTTGTCTTTCTCTTTCGGCTCCGCTCATCCCTTGTCGTCGTCATTCCCCTCCTCCTCCTCTTCGCGCCTTCATTCCGCGCCGCGGCATGTCGATTTCCGAGAGGCGCCGATAGTATCTTCTTCGACTTCGTTCTTCTTCTTCTTCACTTACCTACCCTACCCTGCCTTCCTCGCAGCCTATCCGTGCGACTCGGCGATCCTTTGTCTACCATCGCTCGACTTTGCGCTCTCGCAGCCGACGTTCGTCGCGGCCGCTCGTTCGATTCGTTCTCCCTTCTCGATTCGAAAAACGTCTCTCTCGCATTCTCTCTCTCTCTCTCTCTCTCTGTATCGTTCTCTCGCTCTCTTCGTCTACGCTCGATCGACGCAGCGAAGCTTCGGTTCGCGCCTTCGATTTCCTTCGAGCGGCATAAATAGCAGCCCGCTTCGGCCACCTATTCTCCCCCTTTGATCGCCCGAGAGACGCTACCCGGTCAATCCGTCCTCCTCTTCTCTCTCTCTCTCTCTCCCTCTCTCTCTCCCTCTCTCTCGGCCTTTCCTCGCCTCGTCTCTCGTTTCGCCTCGCCTCGCCGCGTCTGGCCCCTCGCACATTGCGTCTCTCGAATCGTCAATTTCCGAAGAGAACGCAGATAGTATCTTCTTCGGCATCGGTCGACGTCCTCCTCTTCTTCCAGAGGGCTGATTTGACTTCCTTCTCGGTGACGTGCGCGCGCGGTCCCGTCGGTTCGCCTTTGCTACTTCGTCGCTCGCACGTCCGTCGTCGTACGTCGTCGTTCCACCGTTGGATCGTTCGAACGAGGCCGATAGTCTCGGACCAAGACGCTCGGTGTTCACGACGCAAATAGTCTCTCCTTCCCCTCCCCCCCCTCATCCCGCTCCGGCCGTTCGTCTGCGCGCTTCTCCACTCCGTGCATACTTCTTCTTCCTCTCCTCTTGCCGCCACTACCAAAGAGCCAAAGCGCACCTACCTGCGTGTCCGTAGAGAAGAGGGACGGGGGAGGGAAGGGGATCGATCGTTTCGCGAAACGCAGCTGTGCCGAATCGGACGTTTCCAGGCGCGACGATCTATAATATTCTCTCCGCTCGTCCGGTCGATCGTCCGGCGGCGACAGAAAATGATATTCCATCGAGTGCGGCGGATTCGGGGGGGGGGGGGGNGGGGGCGGGGGGGGGGGGGGGGGGGGGGATTTGAAGGAAAAGGGATCGTGGGACTTTGACGCGAGGATGTTTACACGCGAACCTTACGATGCTCGATGCAAATGGGGAGATGCAAATGAGGCGCCGCGAAAGAGGACGACGTTCGCGCGCGCGCGCGCGTAAGCGAGCGGACGAGCGAGCGGGCGGCTTTTATCGGGATCGGTTGTAGGTCTTCTGTAATTTTGATGCGGCTGATTGCAGCGCAGCGAGCGCCCGCGCGTTTAATCCGCCGTCTAACATAACGTTGCTGTTGTAATCGGGCTGCTTGTGTCGCATTGCACTCCCCCTCTCTCCCTCTTCCTTCTCTCTCTCTCTCTCCCGTTACCGTTTGTGTCTGCTGTTACCGTGAGCACGATGTAATTGAGTTCTTAAGGAAAGATCATATCGGGCCGCTTGAAATCTTAATCCTGTTTACGAAGTTAACCTAAGTCCATTAGGTAGACGCGAGGCTTTGGATAATCGCGACTGCACACGGACGCAGCATAATCTGAAGTTAAACTCGTTTTTCGGGCCGAGCGCACGGAAGCGGAAAGCCCGGGGATATTTAACACACGTACCGGCCGAGGGTGCCGCACGGTCTCGTTTTCGCGCGACGTCCTGGACGTCCGAGGGGGCCGTCGTCTATTTCCGCGAAATGAAATCGCATTCTGCAGAGTCGCGGGCGCAGAACGGCGGGAACGGGAGATCGCTCGAAGGGGCGATTATCGACGCGTTAGTCCTCCGCTTTCCCGCGATCCCGCGCGGATCTCGCGCATTTCCACCTCCAAGCGCGCGATACCTGACCTGACCGCACGACCAGCCAGCCAGCCATCGAGCGTTCGAGCCAGATACGCGATAAAAAATCGGCCGACTCACGAGGGTCGGGTCGCAAGGGGCTGAAGAACTACACGGATTATACGGGGTCGATAGCCGATGAGGGCGAGCGAGGCGGCTAGAGTGAGAGGGAAGCGAAGGGGAAGGGCGAAGACGAGGAGACGCGGCGACGGAAGGCGGAAACGCGCGCGCGGGGGGCCGCGACGAGGTTGCGGCGATGAGGAGGAGACGGAGGAGACGCGGGGGGCGAGGGTAAGATCGTGGAGAAAAGGGGCAAAGCGAACAAGGGGGTCGGATAGTGGCCCGGTTATAAATGAGGGAAGCAATTTCCAAGCTGGCGACTTGACGAGCTTGAGGCCCACGGTGGCTGCTACTCAATGCGAGATGGAGCGCGAGAAGGTGGCGGAGCAGGGAGGGCTGAGGGCTGGAGGGGGAGCGAGAGGGATGAGGTATACTGCGAGTGGATGCTCAGACGTGGTGGCGGAACCGCCAGGAAGGGATGACTGGACGAAGGTAGGCAGTATGGCGGGCGATTAATGGCTTTAGTTACTGGCGACCCGGTCGTGTCCTCTCCTGAGAAGCCGTCACTGCCGTGCCTTTATATATATATATATATATATATGTATATATATATAATATATATATGTGTGTGTGTGTATGTATATATATATACATCCAGCAGACTGTCTTCAGACGTTTCCCATTATCAGCGGACAGTTAACAGCCCGAATGACGGCTCCTCCGGCGAATTCGGTGGAACGGGCGATAAATTTCTCGCCCGTCGAAATTCCAGCCTCCTCCCCCCCCCCCCCC
>NW_014557714.1:1327467-1339416 GCF_001313825.1 Dinoponera quadriceps | reverse complement strand
CCCCCCCCCACATCGTCCATCCCTACTACCTCTTCCCTTCTTCCTCCTCCCTCTCCCGCCGGCCGCCTCCATCGCCGCGTTCGACGCGATAAATTTTTCAATTTCGCCATAAATTTGCCGCCGTCGCGCGAATTGCGAGAGACGTACTTTATAGTGGTTTCCGGCCGCGCGGTGCTCCACGCGCGAAATCTCTCTCTCTCCCTCCCTCTCAGCCCTTCCGATCCCCTCTCCCTTCTCTCACTCCATAACGCCGTGTCTATAATAAACCGTAATGCGATCCGTCGTACGTTTACCGCGCATCGGCGGCGCTCGAGGCCGCGACAATTATCGCCGTCTTCTGGATTCGTCGCGCGACACCTCGCGGCCGTCGCGACTCTCGAGGGTGGAACGCGCCGCTTAACGGCCGAAAAACAACGGCACGATACGAGGAGTGCGACGAATATCGCGGGAGCGGCGGGACAGCGCGATATCACGCTCGCTACGTGTAATCGAACGCAAACGTCTGGTTAATCGCCAAACACTCGGAGCACCGGGCGAGAGAGTGCCCGGGGTCAGCCGAAACACGCTCGGATCTCGTCCAGAGGGAGAGAGAGAGAGAGAGAGAGAGAGGAAAGTAGAGTGGGAGAGAGTGACGTCCGGCCGAGCTTAAAATCGCTGGCGGGTGCGCGCGATTTTAATCCGCGCCCGCCGTCTTAATCGCGGGTGTGGCGGTGGCGCGTAGTAATCGGCCCTTTAATTCCTGTAAAATCGGGGATAACGAGGGGCTTCGTCCGCTCCTACGTCCATCTGTCTCGCTTCGTGCTTCCTTCCTCTTCCCTTCCTCGCTCTCTTGTACCCTCTCTCTCTCTCTCTCTCTCTGCTCTTCTATCTTCCTCTCTCTCCTTCTCTCACTCTCTCTCTTTCTCTCTTCCTTCGCAACCCCTCTTCCTCTCGGTCGTGTCTCTCTCCCGGTGGAGCCTAACCTGGCGCCACGTTCGCGGGTGCAGAGGCGATCGTTACACCGAAGCGTCATCAATCACCGCCGCGTCGGTTTAACTCGGCTACACGCGAGAGAGCCGGCTCGTGCACGCCGCGAACTACTTTCTTTCCCGGTTTCTTTTTCTTCGTTTTTACATTTCGTTACACGAAGGCAGAAAAAGGGGAGCGGACGGCGCGAAAAAGCGACGAGAAATTGCGAAAGCCGCGAGAGATCGCCGTTCCCGAATTCGTCCGCACGGCACCTAGTCGCGTATTTTTCTATCAGCGTTACAAGCGTCCCTCTTTCATTCCGTTCTCCTCGAGTTCTCCGCTATCATTTATTATCGTTGCTGCTGTATTACGTCCGTTTGTACAAACAGGTTAGGCGTTATACTTTACTTATTCACGTATTTATTTATTTATTGCTACGGCACGATGATTCAGAGAACCGAGCGAGTATATGCGTATCGACTTAATTGACTGAAATAGCGTAAAAAGTGTACAAGAGATGGTTTATGTAAGAAACAGTAAGATAATAAATTAAACATGTGGAAGTAATGCAAATGATGCAAGTAGAAGTTTTTACAATCAGAAGTCAATTTGTTGTTCGGGAGTTAAATTAAAGCGCGGAGATAGGCGGGATCAGATAAAAAGTTTGGTTCAATTTTTGTAGCACACATTTCGCTTTATTGCATCCGAGGAAAATAAATTATTCATCGACCAAATAACGGTTATCATAGTCTATGATCCTCCTCACTAACGTTCCGGCAGCAGAATATTATTAGCGTTGCTTGTCTCGTACATGTGTGTGAAGTCGTTTATCGAAAAATCGAACGGAACTTTTTCATCGACCTAATATCTATCAATTTAATAAAAACAGGTATTAATTGTGGAAAGATGATCCAAATAATGACGATATAAATTTGCCTTAGATTAAATTTCATTTGGGTAATGTAGTTAAAAAAATGCAAAGAAAGTTTGTTTTTCTCGGAAATCTCAATATATGCAATGTCATAGGTTTTAATAAACGAGGCAACTTATTCGGTTATTAATAATTTTAAAACGGAAAAAGAGAGGTATATACACATAATTAATCGTGCGCTGAATATGTCAATATTTAATAAACTTTTTTTATGCGTCTACTTGTATGTCACTTTATGTGTTTTTATTCTGGAAATTTATATATATATTTTTTAACGACTTATAGGTTATTTGCATATATACATACATATGTGTGTATGCGTATGCCCGCACGCGTGTGTACTATAATTTTATTATACTTTATTTCATATATATACGCACACGCGCACGCGTACGCACCCACACGCTCATTTTAAGTCCTTATGTTCGATAAATTCTAACAATTTTAATATTTTCTTCATAAAATCAATGTGATGATGAAAAAACTTTATCACAGAAGGGAACATCTAGATTCTTCTAAATTTTCATGGTAG
The DNA here is from genome assembly GCF_001313825.1 of Dinoponera quadriceps. NCBI lineage: Eukaryota > Metazoa > Arthropoda > Insecta > Hymenoptera > Formicidae > Dinoponera > Dinoponera quadriceps. Next base: position 1,337,005 of record NW_014557714.1, on the reverse strand, counting down.
AAATTTTATGTATTTTTAAGCAGATGTTGGACAGTTATTAACTTCTGCCGATTAACTGAGGAGTAAAACTACTTGGGATTCTAATTCAAGATGTGACGCTATTTCTGCAATTACTGTATTTGAAAAATGCCCAAAAGTCGAACTCATTTTCTGAACGAAAACAGAACAATAAATAAACGAAAATACTATTCAATTGGATAATAAACATGCTCGCTGCTCGTGAAGTGGATAGCTTGATCTTAGAAATAGCCCTAAATAAAACTCTACCAAGTCCATTTTTTATGCAATTATCGTTGCAACTAATGAGAATGTTAATACTAGATAATAATTGGATGTCTAGGAAATCTGCATATATTTTTATTAGAATCTGGTAACCAATATTAGCGATGAATTATACAAGCAATACATATATGCTGGCAATATTAACAATACACCGTTAAAAGTGAAACGACAGATCTCTCAAGAAGAATGACTTTAGATATAATTAGAATCATCTTCTTTTTTTTTGCGGCGACCTGTAAACTTCAACGGATCGAGCCGTAAATTGTAACGATCACAAATCGGGACAATCGAGGTACAATCGATAACTATATTTCGAACTACGCGAGCGATGTTTGCTTTCTTGTGAAGTGATTGAAAGGCATCAATCGCAACCATTATTCGTTCGGTCGATACTATCGCGTAAATATGTATCGCTTCGCTTACGTAACTCGTATAACAACTGTCGTTCCTACGAAAGAAGTGATATGAGAAAATTAAGCCAAGTGAAGATAATATCGGCAATTTTAGAACGTTACGTTGATAAGAAATTAAAAATTGCATATTAGAAGCAATATTTTATATTCAAACATGCGTCTCTCGATTTCCGCGTTAAATCGGCCGCGCTTCATACACCCTCAGACGTGAAGATTCGAACGGCCTCCGAAAAAAATAACCACCCTAAGCTGTGGGGATGGAGGGACAAGGGCGACGAGCGTCACGAGGTCTTTCGACGTTCGTCGGTGACAGTTACGGATGGAAGTACCGCAGGAGTCCGAGAGGGAGGAGGAGGAGGTGGCTGCGGAACACTACGCTCTGGGAAGGCTACGCGGGTCTCCTCGACGCCGCTTGTGAGGAGACTGCCGGCTTAACGTTTCGCGATGACAAAAGCCGAAATGTAGGTTGAATCATCCGACTCTTCGGCTGCGCCGCATAACAACGCCAGTCACTCGTCCTTCTCTCTCTCCCTTCCTCTCTTTTCCTTCCTTCCTTCCTTCCACCGTCCTTTTCGCCTCCTCCGGCGCTGTGGCAATCTCTACCACCTCCACACCCCCCTCCCATCGTGTGTCCTCTCGTGTCCTCGTAATAAATATAAAAGTACCTCCGGCGAACCGTTCGCACAACCGATAGTAACGCGGCTGCTGCCTCGTCAGAGGGGGTGGGACGGGGGTGGCGGATGGGGCGCCAGTATATTATTTGGCGGGGCTCCAGTCGGCCGCGAGGCTCGGTGCTTTCATCTTAGGCATAGCCACCCTTCTCCCGTTACATTCCCTCTCCCCCTCCTCTCCAACCCCGGTGCCTTTTTTCTTCGTCGAACAAAAGGGCGCTGGCGAATAGCGGACGGGGCGGACAGGTGAGCGGTGGTGTATCGACGACGCGCCGCGCTCCGGATTCTCTTGATTTTTACGTTCTCATCCCCTCGCGCCTGTTCCTCGCTGCTCCGCCGCTCCTTCGCCCTTACAGTACACGGTGATTTGACGCGCTGCCGGTGGCTGCAGAACAAAGCCTGAAAAGGCTCGCTACTGGAACATCGGTTGTATCGAGGCTATATCGAAATGGCGAAGACGCGGCACACTGTGGGGCAGCGAGGGGGCGAGGGCGGCACGATTCGCCAGGCGAGCGCCGATAGAAAATATTTTTTCTAACCTTGCGCTGGGTGTCTATTTTTTTATACTTTCCACAGGAATATCCGTTCCCTTCATAGAATGTCCCCCGAGACATTTTTGCAGAGATCATCTCCGAAGTGGTCGGAAATGTCGACGGGTCGCTCGAATTTTCCGGAAGATCACATACAGGGTGTTTGACGTTTCACGATATATTACGTTTGTATGCATTCCTCCATGGTCCAGCATCGCTCACCTCTCACTAATGCGGGAGATTTTTAGCAGGCTCAAGAGGACATTTTGCATGAAATGCCATACTTACCTACAGAGCTTGTCTCATTGTTTTCCGCCTATTCTCCACAAAGATATGTACGTTACATCCACGTCGAATCCACGTAAGGCAGTCGATTCCATGTCGATTCCGCGTCGATTCCGCGTGGATTCCACGGATGTCCTCATGGGGTTCATTCCTATATTCTTTAATTAATTCCTCAACACGTTGAATATCGTTTCGAATTATATAAACCAGCGCTATAATAATAACAATAACAGTAACAATAGCAATTATACCAACAACAACAATGTAATAAGAGTAATAATAACTCTTATTGAGGAAAAATCTTTTAAAGCGGGGTCTACGATGAGAATTTAAGTTTTAAGCCGTGAAAAATTCACCAATCACAATTGATTATTCTTCTATAATTCGACTGTGATTGGTCAATTTCTTAAGGCTTAAAACACCTATTGTAGACGGGAGCTAATGTACATCAGAGAAAGATTACGGATAAAAGACAAATTTTAAGATTTGATAAATCAGTTAGGGAAAGCAGAGAGCGTGGCTATAAGTGAGTGTAAATCCATAGAAAAGTAAAGAAGCGATTAAATAAATCTGATAAATAAGTAAATAAATGCAACTAAAAATAGAAGATATAATTATTGGCGCGTTTAAATATGATTAATTTAAGTATAAAACGGCAACTCCCTTTTCACAATTGCGTACAATAACTGAAATATAGAGCCAACAAGAGGAGTCGATGAGACGAGTTAACGAATGTACGTAAATTTCATTGATTTACCGTGTAATTTCAGCTTCGGATCAACGTTGAGGTGATCAGTGAAGATCAGCGCAACAGTCAGTGTCTTAATAACTAACTAACTGCGAAATTGACAAAACAGTAGAGAACTTTCCCGTTCAGTGCCACGTGTTCTACCTGTTCCACCTCCGTACACGCGTATCGCGTTGGTAATCGCCCGAGATATTCCGTGCGTATGCGTACAGTTCCTTTCGCTTTTTCAGTGTTTCGCGATTTACGACGAGCGACGCGACCGTCGTCCTTCTCGTCGGCGTTGTCGGTTAATTTCGCGAAGATCCGAGATCCTCCTCGGTCTCGCATCGCCGAGCTCTCTCGGGCGAGATCAACGGCGGGCGGGCTCCTCCATCGAGGCCACGTTACGTCCGGATTTCCGGGTTCGCGGGATGCAGCCGGCGATGTTAATGCACCGCGTGCAGCGCTCGCCCCGTTATCGGTGTGCGTAGTCGGGATGCATATGCAGCGCGGCGCATAGATAACCGAGCGCGCGGTATGACTCGCATCGGCGAGCGAGCGAGTGCTTGCGGAGAGGATGAGAGAGCGAAGACGCGGAGAGAAAGAGCGCAGCCTCGCGCGCCGCGTGGGAACTGGAGCACTCGTTGTGCACACGGAGAATGCCTCTCTCGCGGTGCCGCTTTCGAGGAAGACGGCGAAGAGACGAAGACGACGACGATGAAGAGGAGGACCCCGAGAATGCGGCGCGAGGCGGACACCCTCGCCATAAATCACGGAGAACCGGTAGTTTCCTCGCGCACGGTAGGTGGAACATTGTCCTTTCCGCGCGGCTACTGCGCACGCGCGCGCGTTTATTCGTACGTGTGTACGCGTCTCCGCGTCGAGTTAACGGATCGCGCCGATCACCGCGGAATCGGGATCGCTCGAGACGAGCGCATAAATCGATTCATCTCGTCACTGGCTTGATTTCCCGGAGAAATCTCGCGCCGGCTCCTCGCGAACCCCGGGATATAAGCGTGGATGCAGCGCCGGTAATAGAAAACGTTCGTTTCGGTGCCGAGAAAGCCCTCCGAGGAGAAGATAAACGGGACCTTTAAGACTCCGCGATATTTACTCGTTTCCGCGCCGCTGCCTGCGTTTCCGATCAACCTTTTTTCTGCCCTCCCCCCCTCGGAGACTACCCGGTCTTGAGACGGGGTACCCTTTGCGGCATCCGGATTCAATTTCTCAAGGAACTTTCCATTTGTACCCAGGTATGTGCGAACGCGTCTTGTTACCCGGTCTCGCGCGGAGACCGTCTCGGAATGCATCCTCCGAGTGTCAACTACCGTTGGTTCTTTGATTTCGACGTTCCGCGCGCGTGCCAGCGCGGTCGGAGGTGCCGCCCGATAAAACCGCGTATGCCAAACTCGAAATCACACTCGAATCATGAATTGTACATCGAGTGTTGATAAATGTGTTCCTTTCACTTGGTTCCACAGTATTCACATTATTATGTGAAGAGTGTGATTTCGAGTTTGGCATACGCAGCTCCAAACTACTATATACAGTAAACGAAATTCATGTTTTGTCTGATAAAATCCAATATCCGAGAAACATGGTCATGTTCGTTTTTTATACCTATGTCAATTTTAGTGCTTTTTCTCTAATGTACAATTTTGCGCATGATAAAATACAAAAGTCAAGACGACAGTTATGCAACCGATGGCAAAGCCTGTGGAAAAGAAAAAGATATTTGAATGAGAAACGAAAACGATAACTACGGGTGAAAAGATGGATGGAGGAACGGTGAAGGGAAAGTCGATGTACAATACGGAAACTGAAAGTACTGTGAAATGTTGGAACTGATGAATATTGTCTGGCAACAGGTTACAAAATCGTATTACTATGTATGAGAAGGCGCTTTTGAATTTTATTGTATGATGAATGAGAATATAAGTTTACATGAGAAAATTGTCAATGTCGTGTAAAAATCTGCGCAGCATGGGGGACGAATACGAATATGAATATCTGAATTAAACGTTACCGTCAATTAAGGGGATGTTATGTTTAAGAACTTTGCCGATCAGTGCCGGAATATAGGGTAGATCGAGATGCATCGGATCACTCTACTCTTTCTATTATAAACGTTGTTTAACCTTCAATGTTTACACATTTTTTTCTTTTAGGAAAACACGGAGGAAAATATACGATTTTTTTTACGTGAAGGAAAAAAATTCCTAACTTTTAAACGCGTTAAACAAGAACAAAATTCACATTCTTGAAAGATGGTCCTTCATAAATATTATCCTTCATAAAGCGGTATTTGGGAGAAATAAATTAATTCAGCTTTTACCTATAAAATTTCTCGTTTTGAATGGAATAAATATAAAATAATAATAATAAATAAAAAGTATAAACAAGCTAATGGTAATCAAAGTAAAATAACAATAGTTTAAGAAATAAAAATTCATTTCTCACATTAATAAATACATTATGTTCATAAATATATTTTGAAGAAACTCCCATACTTACAGAAAAAGGAAATCTGTAATATTACTTTTCATTAACACCGTGTGTGATTCGTAGCTCATTTTGGGGACACTCGTGACTTTATATGCTCGCAATTTCCCAGTAAATTGACGAAAACTGCTGCGCATGTAAATATAGACTCTCCTTATTATCTATTTCCTTAAATGGAAATTCCAGATCTCACTTTTAATTCAATCAAATTTTACAGTCAATTCAAACTTTTATCGTCTTTTTATCCTCCATCCAAACTTTTATCCCCCAAATGACTCACGAATCACACAAAGGTTTAAAGTCTGATTTTATTTGCTCTTTTCTGTGAATTTTCATGACTTCAAACACGCAATAATAATAATATTGCCAACAGTCTGTTTATAACCGTTAGTAATACCCGTTCCTTACACCCGAGTTGAAAATTACTTAAAAATCATCAGATATCTTTACAGATGAAAACTTAGCTATTAATTGACATCCCAAAATCAACATTCAACAATTTTATATCATTTCGTCTTGTGGACGCGAAGAGATCTGGTCATGGAGAATTGAGTAAGCGGTAAGCGAGAGTTGACCAGTCACAGTCGAGAATTTCCACGTTTCCAGTTTCACGTTCTTCGTTACACAATTCTCGAATGTAATTGGTCGCAATTCGCTCGCGCTCTGCTTACGTTTTTCTTACGTCCCATCTGCTTCGTGACGAGGCTGCGTCAATTGCGCGGCGAAGGATGACGTCGGTGAGCGCCGCGGGCAGCGTCGAGGTTCTTGCGTTTCACCGTCTCCGACGCGTATCAGCAGCGCGCGTAACGGACAGTCCAGCATAGATCGTGACGAATACAGTGCGCCGATATAGTTCCCCTCCCTCCTCCCGGCCCCCTTTTTTTCTCTCCTTTTCTCGTTTTCGTTCAGCTCGCCGCCTCGCCGTATTATTAATGACCACGGAAACCGCGCCGAAGATTTCTCTCACGAGTGCGAGCGCGCGAGGGTGCGATCTACACGCGTGCGCGCGCGAGATACGCATTTTTTGAGCGGCGCTGATGAATGGGCCGGCTAACCGAGGCGGCCGGAATGTTCTTGTCCCGCTGCGGGGGGAAATCCGACGTGCGGACGAGCGCTACCGGGACGCGCGGCATGATTTAATACGCTCGCTCTCCGCGACGCGCCGTCGTGATCTACGGACGTCTCGCGGATCGAGAGCACGAATAGCGTGATACCTCGCGAGCGATCCGCGGGAATCGATGGGGAGATCGAGAAAATGAGGGAGAGAGAGAGAGAAGATGGGAGGGAGATTTATGGAGACGCGTGTGTATCCTGAGATCGGGTTCTGCACGAGCAGTCTGTAAATTTCTTCGAGTGAAATTCCACTCGAAAAGTCGAGTGACAGTCGAGTCGCTCGAATTCGAGTTACTTTTTCATCACGCGGGGCGGACTCTTTTATCCCGCATCGGGTTTAATGAATATTTCTGCCTTCTGAGAGTGAAGGGTGCTCTGATTAATCCTCTTTAAGAGGATGCCATACTTGAAAACTTCCCCGGCAAAATAAACTCACTTTTTCCGGCAAACTTTACGTTGTTTTGGCTGCACAGAATTACAAATACTCGCATACTGAAAAAGTACGGGCGAAAATTAACCGGAGTATTACTTAATACGTTAACGGGACCGATTAAAAATTTCAATTTGAGACTTGACGTCTCCAGCTGTCAGCGTAACTATTTATCTGATGCGGGAATCCTGCAACTTGTGCATACCGATTGCGTCAATGCTCCAATTACGAAAAAGAACACTCTTATACTTTATCAATTAAATTTAGTGGCCTGAAAAGATACGAAAAGTTTGTGGAAAAGTTTTTAGATATCTGTTCGATTTTCTATTAGGTGTGGTAAAATGGAGTGGACACATCCATTCACTCACATTTATATCGCATTTACATTTAGGTAAGATTTATATCTATATGAAATATAAAAAGTGTGACGTGATCGTATCAATTTTTAATATAACATTTTTCGCCTATAAGCCCTTTTCACTCGGTTTTTATTTGGAAATGACATTTATTTTTAAGATGGAAATTATGTAATGCAACAAAAGCAACCAAATTATATTGAAAGATATATTCTTTGATACGTATGTGAACAACAATTACATTAATAATTATATTATGATTTCTTACAAAAATATTTCACCGTTTTCAGCGATGTTAATTTGAATAGTAAAAACGTGCATTCAGCTGAGTATGATCTTTTTTTGGTCAAAAAGGAATCATTTTCCGTAAAAACAAGTGATTATAGTGGATATATAATGGATTGCACGCAATACGTTCAAGTGATATAAACGTATTATTGATTATTTTTAAGTAATAAAAACGTAGTGTTGTGTAAATTTGAGATGTGTAAACATACATTCAACTATGAGTATAAAATACTCGTTTAACATTCACAAACACTCATATGGCATATTTTGAAATAGCCCGAGTAAATGCACGACTCTTTAATTTGCTTCTTTCCATATCGAGGCGAAATTGAGTGAGAGAGGAACGTATTAATGTGCTCTCACTCATTAGCTGAAAAACGAGTATTGAAGGCGGGCAATCTCTTCAAAAATACTCATGCATATTTGCGCGCATTCGTCATATTTTTTCGCTCAATTGACTACGCGTAACTGAGAATACAAAAAACAAGTGTAAAAATAATAGAACGGACTGAAAAGGGGCCAAAAACAGTGTGATATATATATATATATATATATATATATATATATAAGAGATATTATTATAAATTAGACTTATATACCCCGTCAGGACAGAAAATATCTGTAGTGCGACATAAAATCTTGTTAGATTTTAAAGAGTTAATTGAGTTAATCTGAATCAAGGAAAACCAAATTAAATGTTATTGATGCAAGGACATATTGACTATTTTTCAGCATAAGATGGCCATATGTCACATTTTACAATCAGTTAAACGCGACTCTCGAGATTTATAAAGATGCTTTATTGTCGAAAGGTGACTTCCGGTTGGGCGAGCAGATTTGAATCGCTTATTTACCACTCTTGTCCTTAAAAGGTTAAGCTAATCAACGATTAACTCAACCAATAGAATTTCCAACGTGAGAAATAAAACACAGTTTGTTGTTATAGCGGAAAAATTGTCTTGCTTTTTCCTGTCACCTATATTTAAAATTGCTATTAATCAAGTATTAACTGTTCTATTTTAATAACATACAGAAGCTATGAATTTTTTGGTTATTATTAAACGACAAATTACACAACCAAAATCGCTATTGATAATTTCTTTAGCTAATTATCGATTAGTTTAATAGGAATTTGGTAAAAGTCCATCGACCTGAATCTGATGAACCCTACCATCGTTGGTAAAAATTCACTTTAATCGAATCATTCACTAATATAAATTAAGAATCCATTTTACGATTTAAATTAAAATTCACTTTGTTATTCCGAGTGACTATTTTCATTGTCATTACAAGTGAGTTTTTCTTCATTCGTTTCGAGTGTTTTCACTCCAGGAAGTCTAGGGAGTGGTCGGTTGAATAGAAATTTTCCTTCAAGTGCGAGAGAAAATCTAGAATTTATTTTTCTTGTTCACAGGAAATCAATTGCAAATTCACTGTGACTTTGTACGAGCGATACTCGGCGTAATCGAGTATCAAAACAAGTCTCCTTATTACGCGGCGCATCGCGTCTGTGAGCCGCACGATAGCATTTCGATCGTTCTGGATGCAGCCAAGCGCGAACCGGCGCATCGAGTCACCGTTAGCCTTTTACACGTGAGAACTTACCGGACCAAGTCGTTTGTTTGGAAAGTGATGCAATCTCAAAAATCCCCGAGCGATCGTTCCAATATAACCACGTAATTTATATTTAACTAGAGGTCCGTATTCCGCGACCGCTCGTTTCAACAATATAAATGTGATCATTTGATTCTCAGCTCTGTTTTTCTCACACGAGGCATACGTGATGATATTATTTTAGCTTGAGAATTAGAAAAGTTCGTTCAGCGTTAAAACGTGCGATCAGATTACGTGCATTGACAGAGAATTATAGTTACTTTCGGTGCCAACCATATTTTGTAGCACAATAGCAATATAATATATATATATATATATATATATATA
>NW_014557714.1:1322552-1325822 GCF_001313825.1 Dinoponera quadriceps | reverse complement strand
ATACACAGTTTTAAATATCTGAATACATTTATCACAATTCTATTAAACTACAAATACTCTATGTCTGCCATATATTAAAATGAATATTCCCAAACAATCCTGTTAATCTCAAATAACGTTTATTTACTGTATCTTGAACAATTCAATCATCAGTTAAACGTTTATTGTATAATCAATGAAAATTAGCATGGTAGTCAGTGTATTAATTTATTTACTGAACGTATGATGATCACATCTACGTGTTTCATTTGAAGTCCATGAGTTATTGTATCTCATATCTGGGCTCTGGTTTTATGCATCCATTCCTTCAGGATATACAAATTTTTATATCCGTATTTGTCACAAAACAGTATCAGTTTATTAAAAAATGATGAATACAACAGGTAAAATTGATATTAAAATATAAAATCGATGTAAATTAAAAGAAAATAGAATAATACGTGATTATTTCCCTTTGTCCATGACTTGTTATTTGTTGTAGCAACAATAGCAAAAATTAAACTTTTAATATTAAATTCCTTTATTATTAATTAACTAACTTTCTTTAATTTACGGATTACATTTAATATAAAAGTAGTGGTCCAGTCTCGTTAATTGATGAAAGATAGAGATTCGATTTACGTTTAAATATTATTTTCAGATATCGCTCGGATAGTTCGACAATCTGATTTTTTAAATGGAAATTACCCAGAGACACTATTATTCGCACAAATGGATGCAAATAAAATCTTTATTACTTAATACCGACTTTAGCGAGAATAAGCGTCATTAAGAATCGAAGATGTAATTACGGTGATTTGAAACAAGATCGAATTTACAACGATGTCACGTTAAGCAGTGTCACGAGAATAAACGATCCGGAATGCTAAACAATCTCGATAAAAACAGATACAATTCACCGCATGATAATTTCTTCTTACATAAACTAAAACTATTATTAGCATTATTTATTTTTCACAAGTTTTGTTGAATCTATATATCTGGATGTAAATCGAATAAACGATAATTGCACTTGTCAGTAGGTAAATAAATCCGTGCGGCCTCGAAAAGCTTAATAAATAAATCTGTCAAAACTGTCTGTGAACTGTAATTGTCGATCAATTTTCGTTTCTCAATTAAGAGGATGCAAAATAAAAAACAAAGATCCAAGACATTATAAATTTCAAGCTATTTGACAAAATAAGGTTGGGACAATTTAAATTGAAAAATTAATCCCTTCAGATTAATTTTGCGGCTGCTTTCAAACGGTACGACATAGCTTGCTCAACACTTTCGCTGCCGATCCCGCGCCAACGCGTGATGTGGCGTCAACGCTGTATAGCAAATCACGCGCCAGCGCGGGGTGCGGGGTAATGTATCAGTAGCCAGCCACGCGTTCGGCGGGGCACTATCAACACACTCCCACGTGACCGGCAGCCAATGTGCTAAGTAAATATTACTTGAATATGTGTAGCACTTTTTCGGCCCGGCAGTCAACGTGTTAATTTAATATTTTGACATTTATTTAACAACCAGCAAGCGGCACATTCATTATAACATATATACATTAAGTATAACATTAACACGTCGATTGCTCAGCCACATACACCAAATTTAAAATGTTTTATCTACGCCAGAATAAAAATGTTATTGTCACACAAACATATAACGTATATAATAATAGAAAAAAATATAAAGATAAAATAAAAATTTGCTGATTACCAGTAAAGAGGAGGAGTAATATTAATATTAAAGTTGAAAAGGTATCCGTATCTTAAAAGAAGACGAATTTCGATCAATTACGCGTTTATATTAAACATAATATATTAAAAATAATATAAAGCTTTATTAACAATGCATTCAAATAAACTATTCTCCATGACGAACTTGCGTCAACTCTTATTAGTTGTCAAAATGTTGATAAAAAATCTTCGTATTATAATTGAATTAAATTATATCATCACGTGTGATTTGTGTAACTGGAGGTCGCCGATGACTCCCACTGCGCCATTGAAAAGTCAAATGCGTCACCGGTGACCCTCGTAACAATCAATGCGTTAATATATATAAAGTGGTTTGTAGGATCGACCGTATCGAAACGCGACGTCGAGTAAAGCCGGCTGCACACGATGTGGCAAATGTAGGCCAACGTTGACAAATACATTGGCCACGAATATTGAGCCAATATTGCGCGGGGAGAGTTTTCGTTGAATAATATACCACGTTAGTGGTAAAAATTAGCATACTTGTATCGCGTGACTGCTATGGATTCATATCAAGGCCGGATTATTTGTTGCAGTAATTAACTAAGAGTTTAGTTCAGGAAAATATAACTTCTTCAATTTTATTTATATATATTTAGATGAAAATTTTTATAATAGAATCCACAATAGAATTTTCCGTTCTACCTTGACACTTTTCAAAATTACAAATCTTGTTTACTCGGAATGGAAAATAGCGTAATACTTTTCGCTTTATGAATGCTAGTATTCTTTAGGAAAATTTTCTCTGTGTGAATTGATATAAAATTTCATGTAGAAAGACAAATAGATAATTAATCTTTCCGCTACCACACACTACTATAGCGATTGTGCACTGCACGATGTTTTAAGACGAAACTATAGTGGTTCTTTTTTATAATTTGAGATAAATAGTTTATCATTGCTGATTAGCAGTTTATTTGTTCTAATTTAAATATAAATTTCGTTAATTCATTAGTTATTATATTTTGTACTAATGTAATTGTAATATATAATTAATGGAAGCAAAATTGCTACACACTTTGATGAACTTCAGAATGTATTTTATATCGTATAAGAAGATTTATTTTCTGAAAAATACTAAACAAATATTTTTCTATTGCAAACACATTGAAAAAAAAAACTATAACTTTTCTTTCATTAATTATATGTGCCAGATATAATATATTTATTAAATATATTTTTGCTATATATTACAAGTAACTTGCCAGCAGTAATTTACTACAAGTATCCTATTAATCGACGCGACAGAAGTTATAATATAATAGACATTAAAAAGCGTTCACACATAGTAAAGAATTACACAGTGAGTGGAAATTTGTTTTCCCTGTTTTAACTAAAACTATAATACAATAACAATATGATAAAAAATAATAATATAATAATATAATAATATTTTATCTATATAATTGTTTCAATAATAAACATATTTAACATTTTTATTTTGGCGTAGATAAAACATTTTAAATTTGGTGTATGTGGCTGAGCAATCAACGTGTTAATGTTATACTTAATGTATATATGTTATAAT
>NW_014557714.1:1316852-1320402 GCF_001313825.1 Dinoponera quadriceps | reverse complement strand
GTTTCTATCCCTAAATGTTGAAATAAAGATATAAAACATAAAGAAAATACAGTATAAACTGTAATATAAATATAATATTTTATAATATTTAACAGAACATACTAATTAAAATAACCAATTCTCCTGCTATTGTATTAAAGAAAATTTGGTACATCAATAATTTTTATTATATCTAATAATTGCTTGCTTCAGCAATACAAGTTAACTAAAGCATTAATGCCCATAAATAATAGAAAACAATGTGATAGAAAATTATCATATATGCCAATTTTGGGTAACGCTGATGTCTACACGCGTACTAACAATTAAACAGCTAAATTGAATGATTAAAAGAAACAAAAAAGTTTTTTACATCGCTTGTGAAATGAGGCATAATTTTCTTACGTCTTCTTTTTTCTAAAATTAACAAATTTACTTTGCAAACGTAAATTAGTTTGAAATATGAAATTATTTGCCGTATATATATATACGTATATATACATATACATATAATAACTAAGATAATATCTACAAATGGATTTGTTTTATGTATTTGAACACGTCGATAACTGCTTCCACAGATAATTTCTTTGCAGAAGTAAATCTGCTTAATTGCAATGCCTAATTTAGTTCAGCAATCTATAGATTTGCTGAATCAACCAGTTCAACTTTCACCATGATAGAATAATACCTGCAGATTCGTGAGACCCTCGCAGCGGTACCAATCTTGACGTCCGTTCAAACCCGGTTGACAATCGGCCGCACAAACGATCAGTGTCGTCGCGAGGACGAGCGACGCTAGGATTCGCCTCATTGCTTTGAGTCTCTTTCAGTGACGTTTGGTTCCGTCGACTTGCGAGTTCACTTCTTATACTCGCTGTCGAGGTCGCGCGGTGGCATCGAGGAAAAAGATTTGGTAGGGGAACCACCGGCGGTTTAGTAGGGGAAGAACCGCTAATGTATTGCGACATTCTTTGCATATGTATTGCATATTAATGTACTGTCTACCGACGGCACGTTCGCTTGCCGGATAATCGCGCGTTATTTACGATACGTACGTTACGAACATTTTCCTCTACTTTAGACTTCAATTTTTCAATGTGTACAATTTAACGTGTAAATTTAACTCTGTTGTTTTAACTTTCAAATTTAACTCTGTTGTTTTAACTTTCGACATATATACCGTCGCATTATTAAATTATTATAAAAAGATAAAGTAAAAGATTGATTTGTAATAATTGAAAGGAGAATAAGTAAATTTTTAAATTTGGTTTTAATTGAAAGACCTCTGGTAGATAATAAGTCATAAAACGTTAATTCGTGCAAATAGTTAAGATTGTTCTAAAAAGAAACGCAGAAACTAAAATTCGAATCAACGCATTGTGAGAGTATACCGAGGGTGAAATGGTCGGATTAAACTCTTTCGAATCTACTTAAGCTACAATTTCCATTTCCCATCGTTCTACTTAAGTTTGAATTTAAATCTGTTTAAGCTCTTCTGATTGCCAAACAATATGTACGCGTTCCAGGAGGTAATATTAAATAAAAATATAATTTTTCAAATATAGTTTTTACACACACGATTGAGAAAGTTACTTTTGAAAAGTAATTAGTTATAATTACTCGTTATTTATTAAAAAAAGTGATTCGTTACCGTTATCATTATTCAAGAAGTAACGAGTCGTTACAACTTCGTTACTTTCTCACCAAATTTGAAAGACCTTTTTAGGATCTGTTTGCACTTATTTTATATACAAGTCTGAAACTATTGTCTGAAACTGTTTTCTCAATAATTCGTGTGCATGTAGAATGTGCAATAGAAAATTCATGCGCCATTTTGCAAAATTCATAATAGTTAATAAACAATTATTTATTCTGTATAAAATAATGATTACACGGAAAGCGGTAGACCAAATTCTTTACAAAGAAAAATGGCTTACTTCTGAAAATCTCTTAGCAACAATGAATATCAACTGATAACGCGAGGCGTGATAATAACTATGTTATAAATATTGTGAATCTTGCAAAAGAGTGTATGACTTTTTTATTCAGTTTAATCCATTCCAACTGCATACAAATTATTGAAAATACAGTTTCGGACGTCCTGTATCTAGATTTATTACTGGCAGTTTCATAATTTTTTAAATGTCAGCATTCTTTTCTTAAATATATGAATATTTGTCGTTTACATATAAACTGGTTACTCAATCAATATTTATTATATTAAGACTGTGCTTTTAATTTTTTTAAGTTACGGCCAAATTTGGAATGTCACATTTGGAATACCACAAAAACACTAAATTTGAAATACCACATTGTAAACAATTGATAATCATCAAAATTCGAATCGAAACATCTAGTTCGTGATTAGATAGTAATTGATACAAAATTTTGTCTTGCTTAAAAATGCACGTGTAGGCTCGTTTAGTTTGCAACCCTCTATTTCATTTCATCCAACGACCTTCAAATTGATTACGATTTATATGCATTTATAGCTCAATCTAAAAGTCCGGCCCGATTTTTAAGTGAACTTTTTGATTTTATTGCATTGAATGAAAACGCAATCATTGTCTGCGATTCCTCGTCGACAATTTGGAGGTATTCGCATGTCTCTATCATAGAGAGCTATCTACCGTCAAAAGTGATAGAAGATTAAATTGAACCTTTTAATTGATCCAATATTAGTCGTCACCAAAATATTCAAGACCTGGTTCATCGCAGTATTTTATATTCAAGAAATAATAATACACCTTATGTGATACATTCAAGACACATTCTTCAATCCGGGACGTAAATTTGACAGGCGGTAACGTTTCGCTGAGAGATAAATCTTAACGGCAATCGGAGACCCGTGACGTGAGTCAAATCGTAGTCGTTGCGATCGATTTCGTGGCTCTCGCGCAAAACCGGTTCCGGCCTCGCAATCCGTTCATGTCAAACACACGTACGCAGGAATAAACGGGGAAACCTAATTATCCAATAAAAGGGAGTACCCGTGCTCTCTCGCCTGTCGTCCATGTATCGAATTCGAGAAGGTCAAAAATCGCGCATGCGCTTCGGGTAATCGACGTATGCGAGGCAACGAGACGAAGAAATTCTCCCACGAAAGACAAGGTAAACTGGAGCATCGCCGATATTTTTTCTCGCCGATACCAGTCAACTTCTTCGTCCGGTCGCTTGACAAGCGCTTGTCTCCGCTTACACGTGGAACGAGTCGAAATTACGATTCAATAATTGGCTCTCGGTCAAGCCGAAATCTTGCTCCTATTTTCAGTCTGAGTTTTTCAATATTTTTGGGTTTAACGAGAGAATTACAGTAGGTCTGATTAATATAAGAATGGAGCTTCAAATCTTCACGTCCTAAATAAGTAGTAAATGAATCATTTTTCACTTAAAATTTCGAGAAGAAGATGAAAATTCAAACTCAAGAAGAATTCAATGATTTTAAATAAAAGTTATAGGTTAAACATTTTCAATTTACTGCGTAATGTAGTTCCCATAATTTCCATAATTCCTTTCATTAACTTAGTTTCTTAGAAGATGGAATTCCAGCATCTTAAAAAGTTAAACC